>NW_027368767.1:0-47402 GCF_046119375.1 Phyllobates terribilis | reverse complement strand
TTAAAAAAAGTGTAACATAATAAAACGTAACAATTTTTTAGTGACATATACTGCTCAGATGTTTAGTGACTTTTACCTTTCAGTATCTTTGCAGGCTTTGCCAGCTAAGACCCGGGTCATTGCCACCCCTTATCATGAAAGAGAAATGCCAAATTTGCCCCTCCCTTCCTCCAACTTCACTATAAATACATTGTTTTTCCAACATCAAACTCATCCCATAACACCTTCTCCCTTCTATATTTTGCACAATGTCTAATATTTCGAGAGTGTCTTTCAGGTATGGTGATGGTATGATGTTTCACTGTTACGATTATTGTAATAGTGATGACACCAAAATGCGTCTAGTTTCAACATGGAGCACTTCAACTATCGCCGAGTTAAGGTTTAGCGTTCTGCATACCGAGGTGAACTTTTGTTACGTGATGATAACTAGTTTCTGGTTAAGTAGATTATTAACACATTTAAGTATACAACAAGAAACAGAAGCGGAGTATGACTTTGATGACGATCACGGCGACGGTTTGGTTGGTCACACTCTCCTCTACATTTGGAACAACCCGAGATGCAAAAATCTGGAGTGGGATGTTATATCTCAAACTTGGAACGAGCATACCAGAATGGGGAAAGAAAAAGAGTCTTGAAGTTGAGGTTCAACATGCTAAAAGAAATATACACAAAATGGAGGATGTCTGAAAGGAATTATCCTGATCACCACCTTCATTCAGATGATGAAGAATGGTGGACAATAACATGTTCCCGGAATCTAAGAGATTCATGGAGCATTCGATGCATTTCAATACGGTTCACGTCCTAGATAATGTTCCACCCAATCTGATGGGATGAACGATAACTGTTTTCTAATGGGTGTATGTATGGTACTTTTGAGTCTTGTTTGTCGTCCACTATGCTTTCTTTAAATTTCTACATGTGTTGAAGTTTATGTATCCTGCCTATGTACTGTACTAATCTTATGTTGAAAAAGAATATCTCGGATGTAAAAGCGACATTCATTCGAGTATGAAATTTTAAATTAGGAAGATTATATAAGAGAGACGGTAAAAACCTCTTTCCAACCACAATGTCCACAAAATGCATCACAATTTATTACATGCATTTCTAAAAACCTATTTCCAACCACAATGTCCATAAAAAATGAAATCAGAGTCGTGTTTTCAATAAACAAAACGCCAAAATGGTTGTTGTCTTTCCAAATCAGAATTGTGTTTTCCAAAAAAACAATGTCAGAATAAAGTAACTCTCCAACCAAGAACTTGTATCCCGCCACCCGACTATGTATATCTCGCTTCGCATCTAAGTGAAGTCCGACAAAATTATCTCACCAACCACTAGTCCCATACACACAAAATATGGAAAACAACACATTGTTCTTCAAGGTCTCAACCGGTGGGAGTTTAGTACAGGGCCAACAAGGCTCGCACCTAACATACTGGTACGTGGGAGGTACAACACATGAGTGGGACACCGAAACGAGAAATTTTACAAATGTTTGGGCCTTGAAAGAGGTTGTTCGAAGGTTGTTTGGTGGAGATCCTGACATCAAGATCTTCTTCAAAGTGGTAAACGACGAAGGTCTGAGGCACCTCCGACCCCTTCAAACACATGAGGATGCATCAACGCTGGTGGAGATTGGTATGGCTGTCCCTTTCACCAAGGTATTTGTCATTCCAACGGCAGAAATGGCAATCCAGCTAGATCCGATTAGGCAACCGGAGTCCGAGGTTATCACCGGTTATTTCACGGATGACAGTGTCTACAACTGATACACAAGTGGTTGATCGCGACATGTCTACCGGAGATTGTGGTTGTCTCTTGTTATTGTAATACTTCATGCCTTATGTTTTCTAGATATTAGTATCGTCTTTTTAATCCACAATGCCGAAATGGTTGTTGTCTTTTGAAATCAGACGTGTCTTTCCATTAAATCTACCGAAGGTACAAAAACATGGTTGTTGGGTTTTTATTGAAGCTATGCTCTTGGAACCATTAGTTGGAAATATTTCAAAAATGGCGCGGTCAAAGTTGTCTTTTAAACACGGTTGTTACCAACGTCAAAATAAATTATCTCACCAACCATGAACACGTATCCGACCACCAGAATATATATATATATATCTCGTTGCCCATCTAAGTGAAGTACGACAAAATTAGTACTGTCTCTGTAATATTTTCTGGATATTCATTGTTGAACTTCATAACCATATTACGTAACAAATCTTTTCGGATTGTAACGCTCTATGCCTTATATTTTATGTTTTTTTATCGTATGATATTGGTCAGTGTTTGCATGTTTAGTGCACTATAAGATACATTTGGTAGTATGGCAGGATGAACAAAAATTATCCCAAAATTAAATGGATCCTGCTGGAAACTTTTTAAGTTATTTTAATGGTTAATAAACAATATTATCTCTCCACCCTTTTCTACCAATCTCAACATTGTGATATCTATAAAAAAACTGTACCATTCATAAGACAAATTGACTTCTATTACGTCTTCGTTTACATTTACAAACAATCATCGCTAGAAACAAGTTCATAAATACGCAAAACAACCTTCCCATCCCTTTCCATAGGCAAAATTACAAAATACAATTGGGTCTTCCACATCTAAAAACACCCAAATTTTCTGTCACTTCACCAGTGTGTCCTCCGACTGCAGCCCGGAAACACCTGTTATATGGATGACCAGTTAATCTGCATCTTGAACATCTCGTGTCACACGTCGGAATGATCCTTCCCACCTAGCCATGTATCTGTTCACCTTTGGTTTGCCAGGAGGTCTTTTAATGTTTGGTGTTAGGCATGCGACCTGGGAAATTTCTCTAGGAACTAACCACTGGGATATAGGGGGACGATGTGGATTGTTTCCTTGTATACATCCCTCAAGTAAGCGTTGCTATAAACATAGTGTGTAGGTTGACGCCCCTATCCTTGGACAATGCTATGGCATGAGCACATGGAATTCTGTCTCTTTGGAAGACTCAACATTGGCATGTTTTGTCTCGAAGATTGACTTCGTACTTGTTCATTCCATCTGTTACCAATGCTTCACACTCGCTCAGCCTTTAAACACTCATGGATAGATAATACACTTAACGGATCTTGCAATTTAGCAGTGATCTCATACTTTGATCACACCAAATGGAAGCGGGCTCCTGTCTCTCACAAAACCAGTTCCCATAGGTCTCAAGAAAGACTGAAATAGAGACAAGATTGTCCAAACCCACTCCTCCTGGAACAAATTGTTGATGCATTTAGAGTTATTTGTTGTCATGATGTTGTACCTATCAACCTCGAAATATGCTCTGACCCATTGATGAAGTGGGACTTAAGGCCTGCCTAACAGCTCCGGGAGAGGATCTATTCAGATGCTCGAGCTCAAAATTAAATTCATCGATGGTATATGCCTTCACAACATTGAACCACTGATCTTTCAACCTAGCATAAGTAATTACCTCCTTGGAGTTTTAGTACACATGGAAATCCAATAGCCATGGCTGGCGAGAGGATATACATTCTTCAGAGCTGCTTTAATGCCCAAGTGTCGATCATAAACAATTACCAAGTCTACGCTATCAGGCACGACACTGTTCTTCATCTTATTGAAGAAGTAGGACCAAGAGTCCTTTGACTCGGTGTCTACAACTGCGAATGAAATGGGGTAGATGTGAGAGTTACCATCCTAGGTAGTTGCAATAAGAAGGTGGCCCAGGTATTTTCCAGATAAGTGGGCCCCGTCTATGCTTATAACATGGTGTCAAAGTGAATACAGTAGTGTGTATCATTGAAGTTACCAATTATAAAGAAATTAAAACTCATCCTGCCACCATGAATAATACATCCTATACATAGTAAACTTCACTTACCTTTCTCAGCTGCGGCACGACCCTTATGCAACACCCAAGGACCAAAAGCAATACTTGAAAGTATTACCAGAATTCGTTATGACAAATGTGTGTGTCCCTGGATTGACATGTTTCAACACGTGCATTCAAGAGTGCAGTTGGAAGTAGTTGTCCTCTGGACTACCTCGTACGACATTCTCGGCCAACACTCTATCTCTACTGGCCTTGTGGTAGGTTGCATCCGCTCACATCTCCTTCATTACAACCATTATCTCCTTTGCCCTTCAGACCTTTCTTCCGACCCTTGTATCTGACAAGAACAAGAAAAGGAATTACCAACATTGTCTTTCCCCAAATAACCATAATAAACGGTGATCCTGTCACTACAATAAAATATACCTATCAACAACTACTTGCAAAATCACTTCCGCAGACGCATGCCTCATGTGATTGTGATCATACAACAAGTCACATCCTTTGTGCTTCGTTCCAGATATGGTTACATCATCATCCTCATCATGTGAAATACCTTCATCATCACTGCTTATTTCAACAACATGAGTTGTTTTAACTTTCTTACTAAACCAACTTCTGACACCTTGCCGATCATCATTAACCGATATCATGTCACCCTTCAAACTGGATCCTATGATATATCCTAGTTCATCATCATCTAACATTTGAATATAATTTTCATCTGAGATTACATTTTGCCTACTGGATGGTTCATAGAAAGAAGATTGTGTGGGCTCGGATGATAAAACAGGATGTGTTGAGTTTGTAGGAGCGCTCAAAGGCACATCGATCATCTCTTCATCGTATTTCAAGCAAGAAGATTTTCTGTTACTGAGGAATACAACGGTATAGGGAAAAAGTGATTCGCACATCTCGTTATATTCAAGAATACAAAAACATCCAAATCTTCCTTATCCGATATATAATACGGGGGTAAATAGGATTATCATGAGACAAATAACCAAGCTTCAATTCAAACTAGAGAGATTGACGTTGTTTTTATATGCAACCTTTTGTATTAGGGAATAAACAGAAATACAATCATTGATGAGAAAAGACTTTGAATTTGTGGAAGCAGCAGTTGAAGAGGCTTTGTACATCCACTTCTCCTTGAACATCACGAATTCATCCCTATTAATAACAGAAATCAGGTAAACCTTGCTCTTCTGTGTGTTGAAACATTACAAATACAAAAACTCCGTCAGTATGTTCACAAATTGCCACGCTAAATTGGGACTAAAACAAAGTACATTTACACAGAATAAAAGCTCACCCATAATATCTGCTTTGGATTTCTGAAAGGTGGTGGACGGTTAAACAGAAGCTAGAACTGCCATTGCTATGAACATGGCAGGATAAGAAGAACAGGAAAACACAACAAATGTTGCCTTTTCGGGATAAGTGATGGCCGGGATACAAGCTTGCAACACCAAATAAATGGAGGAAAGATGCTTTAGTTTTTTTGGAGGAAAATATAATAATACTACAATAATCAAGCTTGATACTTTGGCGGGAAGTAAACTGAGAGCCTACACACCATTACACTTCAAGCTGATGAATCTTAATGAGCTCTAATGAATCTTAATAAGCTTTGATTAGACATAAACTACAAATATAATAAATAAACCCTAAACAAGTACTTAAAAAACATTAAACAAAATACAATCAAGTACATGAATAATGAAAGGTTGCATCAAGGAACATTTTAATTTGAGTACCCTTATGAATTGCATTTTATTTTTGATTTTCTTTTTAATCCAAAATTTGTAATTTTTGTATGTTTAAAATTGAAGAAAAGATAAATAAAAATATTTGATGGATATAATGGTCTACAAATATTATTGTTACAATTTTTTCCTAAAATGGTATACTTTAGCAATGCACATTACTATTTTTGTATAGATACTACATATTCACGTTAAAATAAGTCATTAGCTTTTAAAAAAGGAAATCAATGTTTTGGACCCTTAATTTTCTTTCGCTCGATCGAGCCTCTCAAGTGTTAATGCACTACATTATCCACACCTAACAATAATTCAAATTTACTTAATTACAAGAAGGACCTACAACCGTTCACAACTTTGAACGTAGAAAAATAGTACTTGCAGTTGGAGAAAATTAGAAAAATCAATAATTAGGTTCACTTGTTAAGTCCTTCCTCGTGGCCATGCATAAAAACACCCTATAAATTAAAATATACTGACTCCTCTAACAACCCGGCAATAGCAATGACAAACCACATATATTCCAAAGAATCTTTCTTACTCTTAATTATCCTATCCTTGTTCACCTCGATCTTCTCCTTCGACACCCTTCAAATATCGAAATCTAAGAAGTCGAAGGCCATCGAGCTATGGACTTCTAAGAAGTCGGCATCGAACGTTATGAAGCCGCTCGTGAAGCTGCTGGATACAGGGAATTTGGTTGTTGTAGAGGCTAATAGTAACGGCGATTACATATGGCAGAGCTTTGATTATCCTACTGATACTCTCTTGGCCGTATCAGAAACTCGGATGGACTCGAAAGACAGGTACTTGGTGACTAGTTACAAAATTTTGTTATGAATATACAAAACTTGAGCTTACGAGTATTGGTCTCCACGCAAGCTATGTTGCATAGGTTAATTAGCATCGCCCAATCCTGTCTGAAGTATACAATTCCTTTTAGCTTAAGAGAGTAAGAGTTTCGGGATCTAACTATATATGTTTTATGCATTTTGGCAACTTATTTAAGCAATTTGACAACGTATTTTTGTTTATATTAATGGTGTGTTAATTTTACGTAAGAGTAATTGGTAGCTGATAATATTTTTGTGTTAATATGTGAAACATAAAGAATGGTAATCGAGTCTCAAAATCATTTTTCTTAATTTTTGCTGATATATTTACATGGATAAAGAGTATTTAGAGCTTTATTATGAGTTCAAGTGCGCATTGTTTTATAATTTATTTACAATTGTTTTTTTTCATGTTTAAGAAAGTAAAAAACAGTATAGTTACATACATCTAGAAAGAGGACTATGGCCTTGCAATAGTTTTATTAATATGACCGAGCCGAGTATGCCTAAAAAAAGACTACATAATCTGAAATAAGAAATTGGTAAACAAAAGAATGACTCGTGATTATATAGACAAAGTGAATCCCTCAAACTTATAACATCTAGCCTCCAAACAGTCGACCGTTTTAGTTCACAGTCGTCCTGATATGCTCTATTTTGAACCCACGAAACTCCTAATTTGTGGAGTACACCCAAATAACATACCCTAAGAATATTAAGCTATATATAGACATGCATATATAAGATTTAGTATACTCTTAGTTGCACCTATATGCATAACTCACCTTTTTGATTTTAATCTCAATATTAATGCTTCGTAAACGTAGGAATTGACCGTAGACTAGTTTCATGGAAGGACACAAGTGATCCATCATCGGGCAACTACTTGCTCAACGTAACCCACACAGGGGACCCAGAGTTGTTCATGAACGACGGCTCAAAAACCATATACCGATCCGGACCATTCATGGGCCAAAGTTTAAGTGGGATACCAGCAATGAAGCCCAAAACGGGTCTAAACTTCACCTTATCCGACACTGAAGACGAGGTTTATTACATGTTCACCCTAATAAACCTGTCTATTATATCGCGTATGGTGGTGGGATCAGACGGCATATTGTATAGGTACACGTGGGTACCAGAATACAATCATTGGACCTCGTTCTGGACACATCCAGAGGTGCCATGTGACAAGTACATGTCATGTGGGCCCTACGGAGTGTGTGATGGCAGTAAGCTTTTTGACTGTGTGTGCTCGCACGGTTTCGTCCCTAGAGATAGCTCCGCTGTGAACCTAAGGGATGGGACCGCAGGGTGTGTGAGAATGACAAGGTTGGAGTGTGAAACAGACGGGTTCAAGGTGATGAAAAACATGAAGTTGCCGATGAGTGTGGCCGCCACTGTCGACTTAGGGAAAGAGTTGGATGACTGTGAGCGCGCTTATAAAAAGGACTGTAATTGCACCGCGTACGCGAATGCATATGTGGTTGACGATGTAAGGAGTGGGTGTGTCATGTGGACCGGAGATCTATTGGATATGAGAACCTTTGACGAGGGTGGTGACTATTTATACATTCGTCTTGCATCTACTAATCTAGGTATATTGATATTCTTCAATGTTTTTTTAGCACGAGTCGACAATTCTCCTAGAAAATATTATAACATCTTATAAGTTATGACTACAACCTTTTTTAATTTAGAGACACTAATTAGAAAAATTGTATGAGTCGTAGCTTAAGTATGTACATGGTGGTCAATTGCATGCATATGGTAGCCTTTTTTTATCGGAGGAAACGGCTTATAATATAAATGGTACTGCTTGATACAGATTAAATATGTAAATAATTGAAAAAAGACCTTAATGAAAAATAGTGCTAAAGTCAACAAAGAGGATCGGGGAATTTTTATCTAGTTTCACATATATGTTACTATTGGCAGAAAAGGCAAAGGCAATGAACCGATATCCATTCTCCACGCACTTAACCTCATACTTTTTTTTTTCCTAGCGACAGCCGAAGCGACGGCAGCCCCAGGCACAAAAACAGGAACTCCTACACCCGTGAAGGGGGAAACGCCAGTAACATTCAAACAGACGTCTTTCCCATTGTCCCAACAATGGACCAGTAAATCAGCAGGACGAAGATCCCTTCCCTCCTCCGATAAGAACCCCATAGGCACTTCTTTCTGCACGAAGACACCCGCCTGAGAGCAAATATCCACTAAAACATCACGGACCAAGTTGTGCCGAAACTTGAGCCCAACATCATTGCCACAGTGTACCGCATGGTTACCAAAACGATCCAAGACACAAGAGGAGCAGCTAGGACATGTAGAACCGTCCGGGAAAATAGGGATCGCAAGACGATACTGAAGAACACACCTGAATTGTCGTGGGTGCATTGTAAGGCCAAGACCGGAGATGGGAATAGTGTGTAGAAAGTCCAAGGAATGGGCCGACCGGTTGCTGATGAGGACAGCTTTCTCACGCGCAGTAGGGTTGAAGCAAGACACCAACTTCTTCTCTACCATATCGAAGTACTCTATAGCCAATTGTTTCATAAGAGGGGGGGCTGATACATCACGGCAAAGAACAAGGGGGTCAAAATCACACACATCCCTAAAGCTGCTCAAGGCAAGCTCATACGCTGGTCCAGGAGCACTAATACCACTGGGGCGAAGTAAGCGGTTCTGGAGGTCAAGAGACTGAAGACGTGAGGCGACAAATGCATAATGGGCCGAGTCATGAGCAGTATAGACCCCAAACCCACCCAACCTAAAAGGCAAAGTAGCACATCTCCATTGCCAATCACCAAAACCTCCGGCACCTGCTACAATGATATCCTGAAGCGCCTTCCTCAAACCAAGATCAAAGGTACGATGAGCGGAACCAAGCAAAAGCGGTGGACATGTCCGGAGGGAGAAATACAACCTTCCAACTCCAACACAACTACGGAGAAGAAGGAGGCTCGATTGTGGGTCATCGAGCTTAGCCACAGCTTCCATCAACCTTACCGCTTTGGAGACCCTATCCTCAATCAAGCGACTACAGAAGCCGACATCCAGACTAACAGGCCCCCCCAGAAGCTTGACCCCATCCACCGGACGAGCCAAGTCAAGAGGAAAAAGAGAAGGATCGAGACTCCTCGGATCAGGGTTGGGCCAAAAAAGCTCGGTTTTGACGACATTGAGATGCAAGCCTAAAGAAGGCCCCTCCCTGATAATCAACTGAAGTGCATCAGAAACCACACCTGAATCACCAATAAGAGTGCCATCATCCAGATACCAAGCCATAAGATCTAGTTTGCACCTCTCATTGATCAGATGAACGAGAGGATGCAAGGTGAGCGCAAAAAGCAACGGACCTAAAGGATCCCCTTGTTGAACACCTTGACACGACCATAAAACAGAATCCCCGTAATATAACCTGGCCGGGTGTGCATAACAGAATTCAACCCAAGGAGATAAAGATGGAAAACGGTTGCGAACCTCAAGAAGTATGGCACCACGATCTAACAAATTAAAGGCATTCTTGAAGCATGGAAAACGGTTACTATTTAATTTGCAAGTTCTGAATTACCTTGATAGGTACTAACAAGGCAAAGAAAGTTAAAATTGGCATCGCTGTCTCGGTTGCGACACTTCTCGTGGCAATTGCGGTCTACTTTGCATGGAAGGCGAATAGTAAACCAAACGATCAGAGCGGTATGCATTCTTATTGGTCTGATCAATCTAGATTTATAGTACTACTTTGAGGAATTGATTATACACACAAATTATACAAAATTCTAACTTTACTTATCATAAACTATATATTATTGCCTTTTGGTCAAGTACTAACACTTGCACCATATATGTCGCATGCTAAACCAAAATGTTCAATAGTATGAGAATGGTAGTTTGCTTATGTTTAAAGTTTGAGCTCGGTGTGGCTCGAACGTTAAACAAGAGTAGAAATCCTAAAAAGAAAAGTTGTTTACTAATAGAGATTATTTCGCCCTAATTTATCACAGTATTGAGATTAGGAACTAGACGTGATTTGCAATTGAAAGGGACAATTACTTGGAACAAAGATTTGTTGCTTTACAGCAACGACGAAGATGATTTGGAACTTCCGATGTATAATTTTAAGGCTCTAGTAGCAGTCACCAACAATTTCTCCGATGAGAATAAGCTTGGACAAGGTGGTTTTGGATCCGTTTTTAAGGTGTGGTTTTGTTTAATTGAACTTCTTCATATAAACTAACGTATTGAAGTTGAAACTAAACTTGATATACATGTGTGCACTATATATATGTGTGCAGGGTCTTTTGAATGAAGTCCAAGAGATAGCCATTAAGAGGTTGTCAAAAGAGTCTATACAAGGCCTTGACGAGTTCAAAAATGAGGTGAATCTAATTGCCAAACTTCAACATAGAAATCTCGTCAGATTGCTTGGATATTGTATTGCGAAAGTGTTGATTTCAGAGAGCAAACTGATGCAAAACTTGATACTTCATTCATTGACAGCAAACTGCACATATAGTGCTTACACACACGATTGTAGATACTGCTCAACAACTACCTACAAATCAGGAAATGAAAAATGGACTAAATGCTAAACTGAATCAGCTAAAGACTAGGACTTCCTAATACATAGCTGACTGACTCGATAAATAGAAGACTTAACTGAAATAACTAACTTAATCTTCAAATAGAAACTAACATTTCCTCCCCTAAACTCAAATTGCATCAACTTTGAGTTTATAACAACAAGAATACCCTACTTCAGCCACTTAATCCTTCCTTGAGCACTTCTGCTGAATCAATCATTCCAAGACCAGCTCTCAGATTCTCATAAGTCTCTAATTTCACAGCTTTAGTCATTATATCTGCAATCTGAGAACTTGACACACAATGCTCCAGTTTAATAATACCTTCATTCACCAGATCTCTTAGGAAGTGAAAACGCACATCTATGTGCTTGCTTCTACCATGTAGGACAGGGTTCTTTGACAGCTTGATTGTGGAGCTGTTATCACACAGAATCAAGGTTGCTCCATCATTGCTTTTCTTCCAGCCCATCTCTTCTAATATTCTCCTTAGCCAGATGCATTGTGCAGCACAAGCTGCAGCAGCAATAAACTCTGCCTCTGTGGTTGATAAGGTGACAACAGGTTGCTTCTTAGATGCCCAAGCCACAGCTCCTCCTGCCAAGAAGAACACATATCCAGAGGTACTCTTTCTGTCATCCAAGTCCCCTGCATAGTCACTGTCAGTGTAGCCCATCAATTCCTTGTTCTTCTGCTCTTTTCCATACAGAATGCCATATCCAAGAGTTCCTTTCAGATATCTAAGAACTCTCTTAGCTGCAAGCATGTGACATCTCTTAGGCTGAGCCATAAACCTACTGAGAAGACACACAACAAACATAATGTCTGGTCTTGTTGCTGTCAAGTATAGGAGACTCCCTATGAGCTGTTTGTACTGAGTTCCATCAACTACTACACCATCACCCTCAAGTGTGAGCTTTTCTGCAAGAACTATAGGATTTCTCACAGGATTACATTCTTGCAGCCCAAACTTCTCCAACATTTCTTTGGCATACTTCTGCTGACAAATAAAAATGCCACCTCCTTCTAGCTGTGATACTTCAACTCCTAAGAAGTATCTCATCCTGCCCAAGTCAGTCATTTCAAACTGTTTTTTCATGCTTTCCTTGAACTCTCTGAGCATTACAGTACTACTGCTCACATACATCAAGTCATCTACATACAAGCTGAATGTCACCTTTCTTTCTTAGCACAAATAGAGTGGCCTCATGTGGACATCTGATAAATCCATGCTCCATGAAATAGGCCTCAATCTTTGAGTACCACGCCCTGGGTGCTTGCTTCAAGCCATACAGTGCTTTTTTCAACTTGTACACTTTGTCTTCCTCCCCTGAGCTTACAAAACCTTGAGGTTGACACACATAAACTTCTTCTGTAAGCTCACCATGCAAGAAAGCACTCTTGACATCTAATTGAAACACTTGCCAACCATTGAAAGCTGCTACTGCAATCATAACTCTGATGGTGTCCCATCTGGCTACTGGAGCAAAGACCTCAGTATAATCTATCCCATATTGCTGAGCATAGCCCTTAGCTACTAGCCTAGCTTTGAGCTTGTCCACCTTTCCATGCTCATTTAGCTTGGTTTTGAAAATCCATTTGACTCCTATTGGAGTCACACCAGTAGGTAGAGATGTCAATTCCCATGTATTATTTCTTTGAATTGCATCTATTTCAGCCTTCATGGCCTCCTTCCAGTTCTCTGATTTCTCAGCCTCTTCAAAGCTCACTGGATCAAGATTGTCAATTTGCAAAGCAAAGTGATCATCTGGTGTAACCATAACACTTCCCATCTCATAGTCACTATGCCACACTGGTTTGTTTCTTGCTCTTGGTCCCAATTCAGTGACAACAGAGCTCTCTTCTTCAACAGTTTGAGGTTGATCTGAGGATGGTTCATTGCTGTCATTCTGTTCTGCAGTGACTTGACTGATGCCAGAGTCTTCACCTTCATTCCTCCCCTCATCTTCTTCATCAGAATCCTCTATATCTTGCTGAAATCCATCCCAGAAGAAAGCTGAATTTTGGTGACTTGAAGACTCCCAATCCCAACCTTTACTTTCATCAAAGGTTACATCTCTGCTTATAAGAATCTTCTTGGAGGAGGGCTCATAAATTCTGAAAGCTTTGGACTCTGAAGCAATGCCAAGAAACACTCATTTGACAGACTTATCATCCAGTTTCTTTCTTTTCTGGTCTGCAACATGCACATAACTGACAGATCCAAACACTCTCAAGTTGTCAACTGAGGGAGCTAGTCCACTCCATAGTTCTTGTGGAGTCTTCTCTCCATTGATTGCAGTTGGACTTCTATTAAGGACATAAGCTGCCCAAGCAACTGCTTCACACCAGAACTTGCTTGGCATTCCTGTATCAGACAGCATGCACCTTACCTTGTCCATAATAGTTCTGTTCTTCCTCTCTGCAATGCCATTTTGCTGAGGAGTTAAGGCAGTTGTCAATTGCCTCCTAATTCCCTCCTTTGTCACACCATTCTTTGAACTCTGTGGAGAGGAACTCCCCCCCCCTGTCTGTTCTGAAGCTCACAAGGGAATTGCCACATTCTTTCTCATGTCTTAGCTTATACACTTTGAACACCTCAAAAGCTTCATCCTTTGAGCTCAGAAAGTAGATCCACAATTTTCTACTATAATCATCAATCAGAGTAAAGGCATACCTCTTTCCACTAGGGGAAGTTGGTGTGATAGGTCCACACAAATCACCATGAACCAGTTGCAGTGCCTTCTTTGCTTGCCATTGACTCTTCTTTGGGAAGGGTCTTCTGTGCTGTTTCCCCATGATGCAGACTGAGCAAATCTCCTTTTCCTCCATGTTTATAAGAGGCAATCCTTCTACCATGCTTGCCTTTTTCAGCTTCTGCAAGCCCTTCATGTGGAGATGCCCAAAACGCCTGTGCCATAAGGCTGATTCTTCCTTCTTTCCTTGTGTGATGTTTAGACAGTTGCCATTCATTTCACCAGTTTCAGCACCCGTCTTTGAGTACAAGATAAACATCCTGTTAGTTTTCATCTTAGATGAGAATAAGAACTCAGATCTTTCATTGAAGATCTTGCAAACTCCTTGCTTGATGAGAAATATCAGCCCTTTCTCTTGTAGTTGACCAATGTTGAAGAGATTATTTGTTAGCCCTGGGACATAGAAAACTTCCTACACAGTTAAAGCTTTATGACCAACTCTAAGTCTTATACTTCCTCTTCCTTCCACTTGCAACTTCATCCCATTTCCCAGCTTCACACTGCAAGTGAATGATCTGTCAAGGTTGATGAACCACTTCATGTCACCACTCATGTGGTTGCTGCACCCACTGTCAAGATACCACCATTGCTCTTGACTCTCCTCAGGTTTCTGGAAAACCATCAAGGCATGGCTAGGTTCTTCTTCTGGCTTCTCAGTGAGTTCATTTGGTGGTAATTCTTCAATGTTTGCCATCAGGAGCATCTCATCTTGTCCTGAGACTCGACCTTCAACATAGTGTGCTTGAGAGGATAGCTCTGGACACTCCACCTTATAGTGTCCAAGCTTGTGACAGTTGAAGCACTCAACTGTCTCTTTACTCCATCCACGACCCCTTCCTCTTCCTCTTCCTGGTGATCTTCCCCTCCCTCTTCCTCTATAGCTATCATAGCCAACATTCAGCACTTGTTCCTCAGAAGAGTTCTTCTTGTTGAACTTCTGCTCATGAACTAGAAGGGAGCTTTGCAACTGATCAACAGTGAGGGTGTCAATGTCCTTGGACTCTTCAATCGAGCACAATACATAGTTGAACCTCTCAGTGAGAGTTCTAAGGATTTTCTCTACAATTGCAACCTCAGTGATAGTGTCACCACAGTTCCTCATAGCATTGGACACTATCATAACCCTTCCAAAATAATCATTGACAGATTCTCCATCATTCATCTGTAATACCTCGAATTCCCTTCTAAGCCCTTGCAGTTGAGCCCTTTTGACTCTGGCGCTCCCCTGGAATTTGGTCTTCATTGAGTCCCACAACTCCTTGGCAGTGGACTTCTGTGTGATGGTTTTGAGAACCGTCTTGTCAATGCTGGCAAACAGGTAATTCAACGCCTTGAAATCCTTTAGCTTTGCCTCCTCTAATGCCTTGTTTTGTTCTGGAGTCAGTTTCTCCATTGACGCCAAATCCTTGAAGCCTTGATTCACCACTTGCCAGTACTCCTTCGATCTCAGGAGATTTTCCATCAATAAACTCCAGTGATCGTAGTCCCCATCGAAGTTTGGAATGCAGGCCTTGGTAAAGTTTGAATTTGAGTCCGTCATGATTTCACTCCTGTGTTTCCTCACTTCAAACAAGATAGATCTTGTTTGTATCTCTCTTTGTGATTCCCAAACCAAGGTAATCACGGATCTGATCAAAAGTTTTGTGTGGCTCTGATACCAAATGTTGATTTCAGAGAGCAAACTGATGCAAAACTTGATACTTCATTCATTGACAGCAAACTGCACATATAGTGCTTACACACACGATTGTAGAAACTGCTCAACAACTACCTACAAATCAGGAAATGAAAAATGGATTAAATGCTAAACTGAATCAGCTAAAGACTAGGACTTCCTAATACATAGCTGACTGACTCGATAAATAGAAGACTTAACTGAAATAACTAACTTAATCTTCAAATAGAAACTAACAGAAAGAAGAGAAGATGCTTATTTACGAGTATTTGCGCAATCGCAACCTTGATTTTATATTGTTTGGTAAGGCCTTTAGAAGATTAGTATTCATTCAACGATATATCCTTGCATTGTCAAATAATATATCTGTCATCCACTTTTTTGAAATATCTTATAGATAGAGAAAGGAGCTCGATACTCGATTGGAAAAGGCGGTTCAACATCATATGTGGGGTGGCTAGAGGGCTTGTGTATCTTCACCACGACTCAAGACTTTGGATAATACATAGAGACCTCAAAGCAAGTAACATCTTGTTGGACGAACACATGAATCCTAAAATATCAGATTTTGGCATGGCAAGAATTTTCAGGGGAGATGAAACAGAAACCAACGATACTAGAAGAGTAGTCGGAACATAGTGAGTAACATTTAACTTCATAATGAAACTCTTTATCACCTTATGAATGTTTGATATAACTCATAAATTGGTCCATTTTCTTGGAAAACTTATGTATCTATATATCACAGCGGTTATATGTCTCCAGAATATGCAATGAATGGTGTTTTCTCAATAAAGTCCGACGTCTTTAGTTTTGGAGTGCTCATGTTAGAGATAGTGACGGGAAAGAGGACACGATCTTTTCATAGCTCACGTCAACACCTTAACCTTCTTGGATATGTAAGTATGAAAAATTGCTTCTTTTCCTATAGAAATTACTCATGCGGAAAACTTCGTGACATTTTATGTAATAATACTATTGGAATTTTGAGTCAACTTGACAACTTAAATGAGTGGACATCAAAGCCTAATGCATATCTATCTATAGACATGAATGCATGCAATTTAACAAATGTAATCGTAATGATTTAGGTATGGAAGATGTGGGAAGAAGACAAAGGAGTAGAAGTTATAGACCCCTCTATAAAAGATTCATATATATCAATTATATGAGGTGCTCAAGTGCATTCAAGTCGGGCTACTATGTGCAAGCAGAACCAAATGAGAGACCTATGATGTCATTAGTTGTTCAAATGCTAAGTAGTGAAACTACAAATTTACCTCGGCCAACCCTTCCAAGTTTTTACTTGGGCTGGAATCCTGTGAATGAAACTTATTGGAACTTGAGTGAGCTAGATCAATCCATCAGTATTAATCAAGTAAGCATAACAATGTTCGATGGAAGGTAAACCTATTTGATGTAGTGTTTTATATTCGTTTTCTCTAAATTGATTGGGCATGAAACTTTCATCTTTTATGGATGAATTTCGATGTTGCTTCTTCAAAAATAATATGAGTCGATCTATATACCAATTTGGTTTAATTTGTAAACGAGAGAATGTAATAATCACTTTCTTTTACTTATTACTTTTATTAACTCGGAAATATATCAGTGATCTTAATTTTATATATACCTTATAATTTCTTAAGTATAAAAGAAGAAAAGAGGTTTAAACACAGAAAATATAGTTTCATTACTAGTAAGGCAAACGTTTCAGATGCCAATGTTTTTATCTGTGAAACTTTGTTTCACCGGTTCAAGATCAAAATGAGAATCAAACACAAGCGATCTGTTAACAAGGTTCGGATTAAATCCTACATCCCCATGGTCTCCAGATGCGGACCAAATCCACTAAGTAATCAGTCAAAGGTAAAAGAGGGCAATATAAGTTCAGTAACAATACAGATCAGACAAGCAAGAACGAAAACAAAACAGAGAGAAGACTTCCTACCAATGTCGAAAGAGTGAAGCTTCAACACCCTTCACCAGAGAAATCTTCAAGCCACCTCCGCTAACCAATGAATTAGAGATCTCCACCATCAAAAGAAGGTCACAACCTTCCGAATCTATAAGGAAGAAAAGAGCCTTTGCTTCTACAGAAGAATCCAACTCAACCACCGCGAGTGGACGACAAACAATATGGAAACCCTAGAACTCTCAAGGACATAGCTCTATTTTCGTGTAGTGAACAGTGATTGGGTGAGGTGAGAGACAAAAGCTAAAGCTTTTGCTTATATACGCAAGTCGCCGACTAACAACACTTGAAGCTCTAAATTAAGCAACCAAATCCGGGTCGAGCACTATACTAACCAGACAACACTATAATTGGGCCTCTCTCCTGTTGGACTCATTGGCCCAAATAAATAATATAAGCTTATCATCATATCTTCCATTACATAATTACATATACTTAGAAAATCAATATTTCCTTACAATATGCCCTCCTCTTTCGTGAGTATTACAATACATAAACTCAAGTTGTAAGAACAATCCATCACTATGATAGGAGTGGATTTTGGCTACCTGAACCATCATTGACCAGTCTTCCAAGGCTAAGGCACATCCCACAGATGCAAATAGTCCATTGAAAAAATTGAATTTATCAGCAGTAATTAGCTTTGTGCCAAAATAAGCTGGGTTTTCATCCCATTTTACTTTACAAATAATAAGTTGTTTTCTTTCTACCAGATCATGAATAAAGTGGTGTCTTACATCTATGTTCTTGGATCTTTCATGGTACACTGGGTCCTTGCACAAGTGTAAGACACTTTGACTATCCATAAACAAAGTAGGAATACAACTTTCAGATTGAATTTCATTTAATATACTCAACTTCAGTGGAAGATAAATCCATAACATGCTGTTGTTGTGACTTCCATGATATGTAATTACCATCTCATGTAAAGAAATAAGATGTGGTAGATTTCCTAGTATCTTTATTACTAGCATAGTCAGAATCTACAAACCCTATTAGTTCCCTGTTATTAGAGTACTCACTGTATGCAAGACCTAAGCTCTTAGTTCCACGTATGTATCTCAAAGCATATTTCATTGCATTCCAGTGTGCTTCACTCGAGTTAGACATGAACCGGCTTAGCACATATGTATCTTGAAGCATATGTCATTGCATTCGAGTGTCCTTTTGAGATAACCACGTCTGTTATTTCTTTTTATTCCTTAATATCCTTACTCTCGGTATAAGTTTAGTTGGCCCTAAGTCTTTCATATCAAATTGAAGTTGTAGATCCCTTTTAACCCCGGTTATAAGGACCATAGAATTACTTATTAGCAAAATATCATCAACATACAACAACACATAGATATAAGAAGTTGTTTAAAGTATAAGCATGAGTTATAACTACTTCTTATAAAGCCTAAATATTTCATGCAAGAATCAAATTTTAAATTCCACTATCTAGGTGATTTTTAGGCCATAAATGAATTTTTTTTCAATAAGCATGCATGATCAGGTTTGGCTTTATCAATAAAGCCATTAGACTATCTCATGTAAATAGTCTCAACTGGGTCACCATGAAGAAAATAGTACACATAGTTAGTGACAACCTCATAGTTTTGTACTTAAGTACTCGAGAAAAGATATCAGTGTAGCCTCCCCCCTTTTATTTGGATAAACCTTTTAGCTACAAGCCTAGCTTTAAATCTAGGTGGGTTTGTTAAGCTATTGCCTTCCTTTATTTTATATATCCACTTGCAATCTATAAGCTTCGCCTTATCTGGTTTAGGAACTAATATCCAAGTCTTATTAGTCTTCACAGACTCTATCTCATCATACACAGAACTTATCCAAAGTTTAGCATGATCATTGTTCCTAGATTGTTCATAAGTTTCAAGCAAATAATTCTTATTAATCACACTGGCAGACACAAAGGCATAGTCAACAAGGCCTAGATGTCTGGATAAATTAGCATGCTCAATATTATTAGAACTGACCTTAGGATTAGATTTCTTTATTCTTGGTTCTCTGTCCCTAGTAAGCTGATAATCACTTATGTTAGTATCATCATGGCCACTATTCTCAATATTATTATCTACTCTGTTATCATGCAAATCATTGCTACTATTTTCATGTTCAATATTATCTTTATACATATTAGTAGTATGATCAAAAACAGATAGAGAGTTGGGAGAGTTGGGATTATCTTCCTTGTGTTTTTTCACTCCCAAAATGTTGTGCTTGAGCATTCCTTGATTGTTGCTCCCAGGATTCATAGAGCCTTCTCCATTGGCTTCATTTCCTTCACTTGGATCAATGTTAAACTCATATGGAGTCATGGGAACGTGGCCTATCTCAAACTCCTCCTCATCAGGTATTAGAGGAAGTTCTGGAGTGTAGATGTGGGTTGAGGATACATTGACTTCCTCCCCTTCTTTTATGGTACATTTAGGCTCAGTGGAAACACACGACTATTTTTGAAGGGTAGTTCATTTTCATTAAATTCCACACTTCTAGACACTATCTTGTTATAACCATGGGATTGAATGACAAATAGTTTATATCCTTTTACACCTTCTGGATACCCGATCATGACACATTTCCGTGTCTTGGGTTTTAAGTTTCCTTGTGAGATAGCTAAATAGGAAGTGCACCCAAAATGTCTCAAATAACTTAGATTGAATTTATTTCTTGTCCACGTCTCATAAGGAGTTTTATAGTCTATAACAGTAGGTGGTGATCTATTAATGAGGTAGGTAGCTGTCATAACTGGATCCCTCCATAGAGAGTGTCTTAAACTAGAACTAATTAGCATCCATTGAGTTTTATCTAATAATGTTATGTTCATTCTTTCAGCTGTTTCATTTTGTAGTGGGGCTCCGACATAGTTAAGTGTCTTTTAATCCAATTTTACGACAATACTCATTGAACATGTGATTGCACAGGTCAAGGACATTATTAGTCCTAAGGCATTTCAGTTTTTAATTAGATTGAATTTCAATAATGGTTTTCCAACTTTTAACGGACTCAAAAGATTCATCTTCAGACCTAAGTAGTTTGACCCACACTTTCCCTAGAAAAATGATCTATCAAAGAAATAAAACGCCTCTTACTTGCTGCTGTGCTTACCTGAGTTGGGCCCCATAAGTTTGAGCGAACATATTTGATTGGTATTTTTGCTACAAAAGAGTATATCTTAAATGATTTATTAGTCATTTTACCATATACACAATCTTCATAGAAACCGCTAACAAACTATTTATCAATTAAGCCCTGTTTATACAAATAAGACAAGCCTTTCCTGCCTATATGACCCAATCTGTTATGTCATATCTTAGTTTAATTAAGAGACAGACTATTGTTATCAACATGGAAAATATTTAATTTAGATGACAGTACAACATGATATAAGCCACCTTCTTAATCCCTCTAATAAGGAATGTCCAATTCTTACTGACGCCCCTTATACCATCTTGAATAACGATTCTGCATTTTAATTCATCTAACGAAGATTCATACGACAGATTTCTCCTAAGAGAAGGCACCCACCTAACATTTTGAATAACCCTAATCTTACCATCATGCATTCTAAGAGGGACATTCCCTATACCTTTTTATAGCTAAGGAACTATCATCACCTAACATGACCCTACCACCATCAATCAATTTAATTGATGAGAATAAAGATTTATTAAAACAAGCATGCATGGTACAACCCAAATCATGGATTCAATCAGTTTTATCAAGTGAGTTAGTGCCAGAGTCGTAGTACATAAGCATTTCATAGTTAAAAAACACTCCTAAGATTCTAATAGAGATGAAGATTATCCTTTTTAGAGTCTTCATTTTTTTTTATAACAATCTTTGATAGAAATGTCTATTTTTTTCATAGAAAATGAATTTTTTTTTTCTCAACATAAGAGTTTGTCATATTAGTTTCTACTTTATTATAGTCCTTTTTACCCTTGAAGTTTTTCTTGTTCTTTTTTCATTCATTAATAGAACTTCACTTTTAGGATCATTTTTCACCTTAAACACCTTTAATGATTCATTCTTTTTAGCGATAGGCTCAATTATTCTTATTTACAAGCTCTTATTACCATATTGAATGACATCCTTGAAATTATCAAATTGAGCAATCAAGGCATTCAATAAAAAAAACTTGATAAGTTTCTTCTATCTTATCTTTGCACCTCTCTAGATGTCATGTCATCTTAAGGAAATTGTCCAAATTATCATGCAAGGTTATACTAGTGTCCATTTTATAAGTAAATAACCTACATAATAGTGTGATTGTAGAGGGAAAAGACTTGGTCAGATATAAGGCTTCTGAAGCGTTCCAAAGTTCTTGAGTGGTTGAGAAATTTACCACCTGCCTGGGCACAACATTTGAAAGTCTAATCATTATCTCTGAGTGAGCCTGGTCATCCATATCGAGCTTCCTCTCCTCAAAAGTTATGGCAGGATAATCTTGAGTCACTGCCTTGTAACACTTCTTCTTTATGAGTATGACTTTCATCTTGACTTGCCACATTGCAAACCTTGATGACCCTTCAAAAAAATTTATTCACATGGTGTTCTCTGCCATCATAAACCAGACACATAAGTCAACAGTTTATCAAGAGACAAAATACAAAACACACACAAAACAACTAGTAACTAGGGCTTAAAAGGTAGGCACTTGTACAAAGCACAAGTTAGTGTCACTACGTAGATCAAGACCTCAAGAATCACACAAGATTCAATAGATCAACCAAAAGTCACACACGACTCAGATATGTCTCTGAATAAACATAAAGGTCCTAGAGATCACAGATCAAGATCACAAACACAAAATAAAATCGATAGAGGATGTAGAAAAAATCACATAATCAAGTCAAAGTCATAAAGTTTCCTAGACATCCAATCCTACAGTCACACAAGATCGAGAAATCACACATGCTAGGAAATCTGACTTTGATACCAATATGTGAAACTTTGTTTCACTTATTCGAGATTAAAAAAAAAATCAAACACAAGCGATATGTAACAAGGTTCATATAAAATCCTAAGTCCTTGTGGTCTCCAAATCTAGACGAAATCCACTAAGTAATCAGTCAAAGGTACAAGAGGGCAATACAAGTTCAGTAAGAATACAAATCAGACAAGCAAGAAAGAAGACAAAACTGAGAGAAGACTTCCTCGCAATGTCGGTGGAGTGACACTTCATGGCCTTTCATCGGAGCAATCTTTCAACACCTTCGTGCACCAAGGAATCAGGGATCTCCACTGCCAACAGAAGGACATAACCTTGAGAATCTCTAAGGAAGCAAAGAGCCTTTGCTTTCAGAGAAGAATCCAACTCAACCACCGCGAGTGTATTGCGAACAATCTAGAAAGTTTATAACTCTCAAGAACTTATATCTCTTTTTTCGTGTAGTGAACAATAACTGAGTGAGGTGATAGACAAAAGCTAAAAATTTTGCTTTTATACACATGTCACCGACCAAGGACGCTCACAGATCCAGATTAAGTAACCGGATCCGGGCTGAGCACCAGACTATCCAGACAACACTATAATTTGACCTCTCTCTTATTGGACTCATCAACCCAAAAAAATAATACAAGCATATCATCATATCTACTATTATATAATTACATATACTTAAAAAATTAATTTTTCCTCAGATTTTTTTTTGAGGTTGAATTTTAAATTAAAGATCGTGCATGGAACTCCATTGCTAGGATAGAAATCCAATAGGGGAAAATTTCAACCTTGATTTTTTTATTTACGGCCAGATATAGACGAGCTTTTTTTTTTATTGATGGACAACAAAGGGATTCCTCGCTAACCAGGAGGCAATCCCGCATTATCATGCTTGATAATGCTTAAAAAACTAAAAAGAAGACTAAGGAGCAAAGGTTGTGAAATTCGCAACCTTTCTCGCAAAGCCCTGATATAAGTATCAGGTACACTACGTAAGGTACAAGTGTTACATAGGTATACAATGTAATCAAGGTCAATGTCGTCCACTGCCCTGGAAGCTATGAAATCAGTAGCCCTGTTGTTTTCTCGGAAGTAGTGAAAGATCTTCACTCCCTTGAAATACTGAAGATGTTTAACATCATCTTGAATGATGGTCTTTATGCTCCAAGGTATCTGCCAAATATTATGAATAGCATTAATAACTGTTAAATTATCACCTTCTAATATAATGTTATGTAGCTTCATTTGCTGCGCCAGCTTGATTCCTTCGAGAGCTGCTCTAGCCTCACCTTGGATTGTGGAATAATCTTTAATGCTACTGCGATTAATTTTAACGACATCACCCTTAGAATTACGAATGACACTACTAATGTAGGAATCACCGTTAGGGAAGTAAGAAGCATCGAAATTTATTTTGTACCAGCCTTCAGGCGACCTGTGCTAGATGTTACCACTTTTCCTCCTCTTACGAGAATTAGGAGTTTTATTGACAGCTATGTTATTATTGATCTTATGAACATGTTTTACGGAATAGAAATCTTTAGTCGCAGTCCAAGAATGAAATAAGATAAAGGCCGTGTCAATGGGTTTAGATTTAGGAATATTGGTTATGTCAAAGATTAGTCTATTCCGATTTTTCCATAATTCAAACCATAAGAAAAATATTAGATCGATATTTTTATTGTTGTTGAGGAAATATTAGAAATCGTCCACAAAATTATTAGTGAATATGTAGTTAATTTTCTTCCCCGTTCTCTGTTCTAGGATCGTTAACATGTCAGTAGTTACTGGGCATTGAAAGAAGAAATGTGATGTAGTTTCGCAACAACTATTACAGGGTGTACAGATGTTTGGAACTCGGTTAAAATACCTGTTCAGTCTTTCTGTAGTATGAAGACAATCAGATAGGCTTTCCAAAGGAAAATTTTGATCTTCGGTGGGATATTGAGATTCCACATTTTAGTAAAAATAGAGGAATTTGAATTAGTGCTATAATTTTTAGTAAGTTGAACTGCACTCTTAGTGGTAAAATCTCCTGAGGTTGAAATCCGCCAGATCAGTTTGTCATCAATATCTGATGATGGAATATGAATTCTAATGATTTGATTAACAATATTCGTTGTGAGTAGAGTGGCTAGCTTAATGGGATCTCACATATTATTATTTGTAATAAATTCAGAGACTTTAGTATTTTTATGAATGAGAGGGTTGAAATAAGATGTAATATCAATGTCCTGAATCCAGCGATCTATACAGAAGTTTATATTCTTTCCATTTCCTAGAATCCAGAAAAGACCATTCTTAAATTTGTCTCGCAAGTGCAATAAGCGGCCAAATTGCCAAGAATGCTTGGATTTCTTGTTGTAAGAAAGGAGGCATTTTTGTTGAATATATATTTCTTTGATGATTTTAACCCATATGTTATTATCATTATCGTTAACAATTTTCCATAACAATTTTATTTGTAACGCAATGTTCATGTGTTCAACTTTGTGGAGCCCCAGTCCTCCATTGATTTTCGGTTGACAGATCTTGTCCCACGAGAGTAGAGCCCTAGAATTAGGAGTAAATTTATTCCAGATAAACTTCTTGTTGATGTCATCAATTTGGTTATGAACTCCTGTTGGGAAATAGAAGCTTTGCATGAGATAATTTGTCTGAGACATGAGGTTGGATTGTATAAGAGTCGTTCTGCCAGCTTGCGAAAGTGTGTTGGCTTTCCAATGCGATAGTCGATTATTCAATTTATTTACAGCATAGTCAAAACACTCATTTTTTACCTTGCCAACAATGATTGGAATTCCCAAGAATTTCCCATAGTTGTTGTAACACGTATTTGCAATTCAGAAGCGATATTGTTCCTAACAATGGGCGCAATATTTTTAGAGAATTGAATCGAGCTTTTGTCGTAGTTAATTTTAAGACCGGAGATGTTGGATAAGAGGTCTAGAGTAGTCTTGATGTATTTGGCGTTAGTAACATTCGCGTTGACAAAAATAATAGTATCATCTGCAAAGCTGAGGAATGGGATACATGTCCCTTGATTGCAAATCTTGATTCCTACCTTATGACTTCATTTACGGAATTCTATAGTTAGAGTTCTGGTTAAGTATTCACTTGTAGTTTACTTATGCTTTTTCCGTAGTAATCTTAATACCTATTTATTTTGCTGTCTTAGTGTAGTTTTTAGAGAAATACTAAAAAAATCATGGGACTCGAGGATAGTGTCTCGTATTCGTGTACCTTCAACAAGACTATTCTAATACGGAGAAATAAGGGTTGGGGAGATTGTGGGTGTGAGGCGACTAGTCCTATATATAAATTTAGTAGTGTTAAAAAATAATTGATTATTACTTTTTATTAATTTCATTATTTAGTATATGAAAAAGACACTAAATGCATTATTAATTATTTTGAGTTATTTATATAAATCATCTTCTATATGTAAAAGGTAAATGATTATTATTAGATATGGTTATTGAATTGTTCCTAATGTAACTTAGCTAAAACTAGACTACTAATATTCATATACTATTTTTTATTGTATTATTATTTTTTTATAGAAATTATTTTCTTGGGCTCAATTAAATTTGGTTATTGCACCGTTTCAAATGTAAATCAACTAAAAGAAGCACATAATATTCATATAGTATTTTTTATTGTATTAATATTCTTTATCAAAAATATATAGTTATAATATAATTCCAGTTTCTATAATTATAAATCAACTCTATAAATTAGTGAGTACATAGATCTAGATCCTTTATTAAAAAAACTAAAAATATATAGAGATAATAAAAAATAGTTTATTAGTAACAAATAAAAAACAAAGTATAATAATAAGATCACATAGAAGATGTATTGATGATACACTACAGAAAAAATATAATAAGAACTAATTATCATCTACACTCGAGTCCTCATGTCAATAAAAAAGTAAGATGAATTATTAATGATACGCTATAGATAATATATAATAAAGACGAACTATAATCTATATTTGAGTCTTCACTATAGCATGTGTGAAGAATGGGCCATAACCTTCTAGTCTAATATAAAGTCATTAAATACACCCTTGCAAAACATCATTAAATAGCTTATTAACATTTTAACTACTTTTTTAAATAAAATAAATATAATTAGCTCACTTAAAAATCTATCAAACAAAAAATGAAAATTTTAATAAAAACAATGTAGTGATTAATGGTAGTGAAGGGAACTGTCAAAATACATATTGGATCCTTCAATATTTAATAAGTATAGATGTGTTTTAACTTAATATTATTAGTAGTGTGGAATGATATTATCTTCCTAAACTATATTCAGAAAGACTTCAAGTATTTGTTTTGATGATTTAATAGGTTCTATTGTGAGAAAATTTGTCTTACGCGGTAAAAGTTGTAATTCATCGATTATATACTGTGTTTTAATGTTCAATTATTGAAACAATTCTCACAAAATATGAGGGTTTTGTGATTATTGATTGATTGCTTGTGTTACAAGATAAATCTTATATAGTATTTGATTGGAGTTTCTGATACGGGCCGAATCGGCCCACGAGACCACCCGAACCGGAACCGAGCCAGACCGAAATATCTTGACGATTTCGTTTAATATTTTATTATTATTTAGATGCTTATTAGATTTATTGTTAGGTTTTTTATTTGGAATTAAGTTATATTAGGAAAAGATTTGCTTAAATAGATTTTCTAGGATTTAAGTTATATTAGGAAACGTTTGCTTAATTAGATTTAGAGAGTTTTTTCTAGGATGAGTAATTAATACTCCTTCTTGGGTTTTCTTGTTGGCTCTTTCCCAAGATGATTTTATTGAACCAATAAGGGATGTTATATAAGGTGATATTTTATCTCCTTAAAGATTATGAATAGAACAATCCCTTTTCTACCTCTCTCTCTCTATCTATCCTCCTTCTATCTCTCTCTCTCGGTCTCGCCCTCCTCAACCCTAAAACACCCTCTCGACCGAGTCCTCTCGTCGAGTGCCTCCTCGCTGACAAGACAAATCATCTCGACCAAGTCCTCTCGTCGAGGGCCAAAACTGCTCGTCGAGGGGTTACTCTACCCCTCGAGCGTCTACTCGTCTCATCGAGGTGCTACGTTACGTTCTCCGGGTTTACGATACATCCTCGTCGAGTGTCTATCAACACTCCTTGTCGAGGGTCCGTATCAATTGGTGCTTTCATCCCGTGAACCATGTCCACCGAAGGAGATACATCCCAAGTTCCCACCACCGAGTCCGCGATCACTGAGATTCGCGAACTCCTCCATACCTTGACCACCACGGTTCAGGCTACTCAGACCGAGCACAACCGCGAGCAAGACGTTCAACGTCGTCGTATGGATCAAGTGTTCCACATTCTCGACACACGAAATTTAATTGATGACAATTCTCGTGGCATTCACGGCCAAAATCCGTACGTGGAACCGCATCGTCAACCGCCGGACCAACCCATACTTCCACCAGCACAACCACCAGCGCGCGTCTTCCAGCCCGAACACCACTTCGAGCGCGCGCCCTATGTCCGCATCACTCCACCACGGCCTGACCACGTACCCAAGATACGCGTCGATGCTCCGCGTTTCAATGGATCCGATCCGTCCGGTTGGTCTTTCCGAGTTCAGGCCTACTTTGACTACTTCCAGACTCCAGCACCAGAACGTCTCCAATTGGTAGGCATGTTATTTGATTCGCCTGCATCGGATTGGTTCCGTTATCAAAGACGGAATAATTGTGTCCGTACATGGCCTGAGTTCCTCACCGCGGTCCAACAACGCTTCGACCCCCATCATTACGAGGACTATGTTGAAATTCTCTCCAAACTTCAGCAGCGGACTACGGTCCTTGACTATCAGACCGAGTTCGAAAGGCTATTGAATAAAGTTGAAGGCTTGTCGGAATCTACACTCATATCCATGTTCAAGGGCGGGTTGAAACAACCAGTCCGTCGCGAGCTAAACCTTCGTAACCCGATGACCCTGGGCCAGACCTTTGCCTTAGCCCGCGAGCTTGCGGCTTCTATGACCGAGACACCACATCTTCGCCGCTGGAACCAACCGGGGCCGCGTCCCGAATACCCTACCCGTAACCCTCCCACAGCTGATCCGGGTCCCTCGGGTAGCCGTACCCATCTATCGGGTCTTCCGATTAAACGCCTCTCCCCGGCGGAGCGAGAAGAACGAACAAAGAAGGGACTTCGTTGGAACTGCGATGACACGTATGTCCCGGGGCACCGCTGCAAACGCGGGTTCTTACTCTTGGGCACCGATGACGATGATGAGGAACCAGCTACCGAATATGATCACGAGGCTGATATCGCAGTTACCGGTGACGTGTCCAGTATACATGCTTTAGAGGGCTGCTTGAGCCCTAAGTCTCTCAAAATCAAGGGCTACATTCGGCAGACACCGGTCCAGGTCCTCATTGACGGGGGCAATACGCATAATTTCGTCCATCCCGATATAGCCGAGGAGTTGGATTTACGACTCCAGCCGGTTAATTCCTTCCGCGTTTACGTGGGGAATGGGGCGTCTCTTTTGTGCACTCACCAATGCCAGGGCACACAACTACGACTCCAAGATCATACCTTTCCGGTCGATCTTTTCGTCTTACAGGTTCATGGACCCCAAGTTGTTCTTGGAGTTCAATGGCTTCAAACCCTCGGGAAAGTTGCTCACGATTACGCACAGCTTACTATGGAATTCTCGTGGCACGGAAAGCTAGTGTCTTTACGCGGTGACCGACAACCGCCGCGCCCTATCTCCATGCATACTCTCCAGGCTCTACTCTCTGCGGATTATGTGGATGCATGCTTTGAGATTTTTCCGGTCGACTCAGTCTCTACGTCAAACCTGGATACTTCACCTCCGAGCCCGTTTCCAGCGGATCTTCCCCCGGAAATCGTCGAGGTTCTAGCTGTACATACATCGGTTTTCGACTTGACCAACACACTTCCACCCCAACGTCTTTGGGACCACCGTATTCACCTACCCGCAAACACCAAACCGATCAATGTCCGTCCTTACCGTTACCCGTATTTCCAAAAGACGGAGATCGAACGGCAGGTCCAAGAAATGCTGCAACAAGGTATTATACGCCATAGTACGAGTCCTTTTTTGTCCCCGGCATTGCTCGTTAAGAAAAAAGATGGGACTTTTCGCTTTTGTGTCGATTACCGGGCCTTAAATACAGCCACCGCTGCCGACAAATTCCCCATACCGACGGCCGATGAGCTTTTCGATGAACTAGGTGGCGCGGTCCTCTTCACCAAGCTCGATCTTCGTTCCGGGTATCACCAGATTCGTATGCATACGGATGATGTCTTCAAAACTGCGTTCCGTACCCATGACGGCCACTTCGAGTTCCTTGTCATGCCTTTTGGTTTGACGAACGCTCCCTCGACATTTCAAGCTGCGATGAACCGGATCTTCGGTCCTTATCTGCGCGACTTCGTCATCGTCTTCTTTGACGATATCCTCATATACAGCCCATCTTTGAGCAGCCACGTCCGACACATCGATGCCGTTCTGCGCACTCTTGGCGATAACCACTTCTTCGTAAAGGGATCGAAGTGCACTTTTGCTTCCCCCCGGGTCGACTATCTCGGCCACATTGTTAGCGCAGGGCGATTATCGGCTGATCCCGCCAAGCTCGACGCTATGGCCAAGTGGCCCACACCACGTACGGTCAAACAGCTGCGGGGTTTCCTCGGTCTTACGGGCTATTATCATAAATTTATCCGACAGTACGCTACCCTCGCATCGCCCCTCACGACCCTTCTTCAGAAAGATAAGTTCGCATGGTCCGAAATCGCGAACAACGCCTTCATACAGCTGCGTACCGTCATGATGACACCACCCATCCTTCGCCTCCCGGACTTCACGTTATTATTTGTGGTAGAGACGGACGCTTCCGATGAGGGTATCGGTGCTGTGCTCCTTCAAGAAGATCAACCGTTAGCGTTCTTTAGCCAGAAATTGGGTCCTCGGCGGAAAGGATCGTCCGCTTATCACCGAGAATTGTTCGCCATTGTGTCCGCTGTTCAAAAATGGCGTCAATACCTACTTGGCCGTGAATTTCTGGTGCGTACCGATCAGAAGAGTCTCCGCGAACTCTTATCTCAAGTTATTCAAACTCCGGACCAGCAGTTCTTCATTCGGAAACTTATGGGGTACAAATTCCGTATCGAATACAAACCAGGCGCGCATAATAAAGTAGCTGATGCACTCTCTCGCTGTATGATTGAGACCGACCCCACCGCGCGAGAATTCCTCGCCCTATCAGGCCCCGTTCCATCCCTCCTCCAGCGCGTCGCCCTCGAGAATACCACCAGGCCTGATCTCGTTGCTCTTCATACCGCTGCGGCTAATGGCAGCCTACAACCACCTTTTCGCCTACATGACGGAGTCATCTACTACGGACACCGTCTGGTCCTTAGTACCGACTCGCCTCTCCGGGCCATCGTTCTGACCGAGTTTCACTCATCCCCTAGCGCCGGACATCCTGGTATCGACCGTACCTTCCGCCGCATCGCTTCGGTATTCTTTTGGCGGGGCATGCGCGGAGATGTTAAACGCTTCGTTGACTCTTGCATTACGTGTCAATCAACGAAGTATAGTACCAAGAAATCCGCAGGTTTGTTACAACCGTTGCCCGTGCCACAACAAGTTTGGGATGATGTATCCATGGATTTTATAACAGGTTTACCACCTTCCCACGGCCGTACGACTATTCTGGTAGTCATCGATCGGCTGTCCAAATATGCGCACTTCGGTGCATTAGGTACCCACTACGATGCCGCAAAGGTGGCATCTTTATTCGTGGATATAGTAGTTCGTCACCACGGCATTCCGTCATCTATCGTCTCGGATCGAGACGCGGTATTCACTAGCACTTTGTGGACGGAACTACACCGCCTGAGCGGTACGAAACTCCGCCTTAGCACAGCCTACCACCCCCAGACGGATGGTCAAACAGAGGTAAAAAACCGCGGACTCGAGCAGTATCTCCGTGCGTTCACCCATGACCGGCCGCAACGTTGGGTTGAATTTTTACCTTGGGCCGAGCTTGCGCTTAATACGACCTTCCACGATGGTCTCAAAATGTCACCGTTCCAAGCTCTCTACGGCCGCGATCCCGCAGCCCTGATCCGCACTACGCACCCGTCAACTACGCTATCTCCGGCTTTGGCTTCCATTCACGAACGGAACGAGCTACTCGCGTCCCTACGTCAGAATCTCCTTCGCACGCAACAGCGCATGGTCGAGCAGGCTAACAAACATCGTCGAGATGCGGTCTTCGAAGTAGGGGATAAGGTCCTCTTACGCCTCCAACCGTACCGTCAACACTCGGTGTCCAAACCGCGCTCTGCTAAGCTTGCACGCAGGTATTACGGTCCATTCCCCATCACCGAGCGCATGGCGCGGTCGCATATCGCCTCGACCTCCCACCAAACGCCAAGATCCATAATGTGTTCCACGTATCGTTGCTCCGTCCCTTCATCGACGGGGGCGCGTGTCCAGTGCAACCGACGTTTCCTGATGAGTTTATCCGTGGCCAGCCCCTCTCCCAGCCAGTTCGTGCCACCGCGTCCCGCCAAGTCCCTGCCGGCGGCCAGCCTCGCACCGAGTGGTTAGTAGAATGGACGGATGGATCAACCGCCGACGCGTCCTGGGAACCAGTCGAGCAGATTACACAGTCTTTTCCGGAATTACGCCTTGAGGACAAGGCGATTGTCAACGGGGGAGAGATTGATACGGGCCGAATCGGCCCACGAGACCACCCGAACCGGAACCGAGCCAGACCGAAATATCTTGACGATTTCGTTTAATATTTTATTATTATTTAGATGCTTATTAGATTTATTGTTAGGTTTTTTATTTGGAATTAAGTTATATTAGGAAAAGATTTGCTTAAATAGATTTTCTAGGATTTTAAGTTATATTAGGAAACGTTTGCTTAATTAGATTTAGAGAGTTTTTCTAGGATGAGTAATTAATACTCCTTCTTGGGTTTTCTTGTTGGCTCTTTCCCAAGATGATTTTATTGAACCAACAAGGGATGTTATATAAGGTGATATTTTATCTCCTTAAAGATTATGAATAGAACAATCCCTTTTCTACCTCTCTCTCTATCTATCCTCCTTCTATCTCTCTCTCTCGGTCTCGCCCTCCTCAACCCTAAAACACCCTCTCGACCGAGTCCTCTCGTCGAGTGCCTCCTCGCTGACAAGACAAATCATCTCGACCAAGTCCTCTCGTCGAGGGCCAAAACTGCTCGTCGAGGGGTTACTCTACCCCTCGAGCGTCTACTCGTCTCATCGAGGTGCTACGTTACGTTCTCCGGGTTTACGATACGTCCTCGTCGAGTGTCTATCAACACTCCTCGTCGAAGGTCCGTATCAGTTTCAATATTTTTTCACTCATAATTTTTATATTAATTCAAACTATAGATGCACTTGGTGCTGACCTTTTTCTGTGTAGTGAGAATTTATATTTTTCATCACAATGGACCAAATATAAAAAGTACATTGTATTACAGAGGCGTGCAAATTTATATTTTTAATTTTTAATACAACGATGTGGATCGACTTACATATCACTGTTTAGAGAAGCCCGAACTCTTGCAATACTAATCCTTATAAAAAAAATTCTCGTATCTAAAAACAGGTTAGTTAAAAACTATTACTAAAATAAGAATAAGTACATATTCACGTTGCATATAAATTAAAAAAGATATAAGCATACTAGAATCTTGTTGCATGTGCTTCACACTGGCCTTATTTGTTCAATGTTTAGCTTATGTGATACTAATAACGTTGATTTATATTTCATGCAGATCTAATTCTATATCTGTTTCATACAATGTTTATTAGTCATTAATAGATTACGCTAGAATAAGTACGGTCTTATTTAGTCATATTATTATTTATTTATATTCTTTTACTTTAATTGTAATTATTAGTATTTTTAAAATTAATTATTATTCATTAATAGGGCATTTAGTGTTTTTAGAACAACCAATTTTATAGACCTTTTTTTCAAAATAACCCAAAAAAAAAATATCTATTAATATAACCACCCGTTCAAATTATTTATCAAAATAACCAATGCATCAGGAGGTGCAGGATAGAACCGCTGTTACAAACAACAATTCTTGCTTATTATTATTCTTTTAAAATTTTTGTACTAGAACCGCTGTTTGTTAAAGTTTTTGTAACAGCGGTTCTAGTTTTTTATTTTTTATTAAAGTTTCCTATTTACACCTCCCTGTATGTATATACAAAATTTTTTTAAAAGAAAAAGCTAGAACCGCTGTTACAAAAAGCGGTTCTAGTATAAAAAAAAACTAATAAGCTAGAACCACTGTTTGTAACAACGGTTCTATCCTTTACCTCTGACTTACTAGTTATTCTGGTAAATATTTTGAGAGAGTGGTTATCTTGATAGATATTTTATTTTTTGGGTCATTTTCAAACAAAGTTCAACTTTATAGTATACTAGAACCTTCGGCCCGTGCTACGCACGGTCCATTTTTTGTATTTTTGTTACGCTTTTGTCTATTCCATCTTGCACATACAATATTTTTTGTTTTGTATTTTTACTCTCTGTTTTTTGTTGTCATGTTGTATTATGGTAACGTTTTTTTTAAAGTTTTGTTCTCTTTTTTAATTTATTTGTCTTGTTTGGTTACCATAGAATCCTTTTTTAGTTTGCTTTATACTTCATCCATTATTTTATAAGAATTCAATCCCATAATTAAATAATAAGTTTGTTAGTAAGACAGTCTTGTATATGACTGAAATTTATTTGTTTAATTTTTCCAAATTCACACCTTTTTTCTTCCCTTGAGTATCGTGTACCTCAACCTTTTTTATTCTAATTTTTTAATTGTATATTCATTTTTATTTTTCTTGTGTTTTTAAATGTTTGTTATTTTTGGCGGATGTTTTTTGCCGTTGGTTTTCTCTGTTCCTATTTTTTCTTCCCTTAATAGTACCATGCACTACCCGGCTATGTCTTCTTATTTATTTTATTACTTTTTTTGTTCGTCCGCCTTACTTTGTTCAATGCTATTAATTATTGTCATCACGGAAAAAAATATAAGAATTCAATGAATTCAACCTGTTATAACTAGGAAGATCAAGATCCACATTTATTATTATTTTGGAATCTCAATTAGGAATCTTAAACCCCACATTTACTTTTTTTGTACTATCCCCAATTATTCTATATATTAACATTGCCCGTGATTCGCACGGACTTGTGTTCGGGTTTCTAGATCTTTGCAGACGTCTTTGTGCATATGGAAAATAAAATTGAGATGGTATTTTAAAGGACAATGATAAAAATTTATTGATCGACCAAACACATGTTTATAACTGAAGTTGTAGTAATTCGAAATTATAGTTGGACTAAAATCACTCTTTTTTTTCATTTACAAATTAGCACAAGATTTGCAACTATTTTAATTTTTCAATGCGTTTGACCTATGTGGTAATAAGGAGCAAATCAACGGATCTGCCCCTCAAAAAGATTTGACCAAATTTAGGCCAGTTACATAAATAGTTTTGTCTTTGCAGCATAGATACAACTCACTGTTCTACTTGAACACCAAGCCCCAAGTTTTGTTGCAAAAGAGCTTGAAGGATAAATGATAGTACATATTAGACAAAAATTCAATTGCTTTGAGATTTTGAGATGGGAAAATAACTCATGGGGAGTTTAGCATGTTAATATTATGTGTGTGATTTTGTGTTTCTTACATATAGTCTTTCAAAGCCTACACTAATATGCTATGAATATTTCATGTATGTTTGATGCAATTTAAATATACTCCGAAGAGAGTGTTGCACGAACAATTTTCATTTAATAATAAATAGTTTCTTATGTATTCTTATTTGAGGAGTGATATTTATGATTAGTTAATTTCCTAGGGCAACGTGCAAACTCCTTACCTATCATCCTTCTTTAATTTGACGAAAATATAGAACATATTATATATTATAATAAAATGAGAATTTTTTTTAAAACCACCCTTATTTGGCCATTTTTCAAAAAACCACCCCTTATATCGATAATTGTTTTAAACCACCCCTTATATATATTCCGTTATCAATGCAACACCCCTTTGTCATTTCCGTTAAAAAATCCGTTAAAATCTGTTCAAATTACCACCTCTTATATACATTCCGTTATCAATGCAACCCCTTTTAACGGAAATGACAAGGGGTGTTGCATTGATAACGGAATATATATAAGGGGTGGTTTAAAACAATTATTGATATAAGGGGTGGTTTTTTGAAAAATGACCCAAATAAGGGGTGGTTTTAAAAAAAATTCTCTAATAAAATTCATCCTAAGCGTCAATATGCAACTATATTTTAACTATAGATTGTCAAATTAGATCAAGCTTCTAGATTCATTTTTGTACTTTTTGGATCACAGTTCCCCAAGCTGATATGAAAACGCACCTCAAGTCTCAACCAATGTAGACTATATTCAAACCAGTAGTAAGTCAAAATAAATCCATATTAACAAAAGGGTGAATAATGAGAATTAAGACCATTGAAGATGGAAATAAATGGTGGAGAACGTCAACAAGAATAACTTTTTGATGTGAATCTCAATATGAAATTGGACAACTGAAAATTTAAGCTCAAAGTTGCAAAATATAGCATCAACACTATGTTAGATAGACATTTTGGATCTCATAATTGCATTCCAACAACTTGAAGGATAATTAAAATTTAAATATTTTCTCACCAAATTAAAGATATAAAAAACAGAAATAAATCTTGCATATGGTGTTCTTGTTTGTCGAGTTACATCATCATCAAGTCCCGCAACTCTCAAACATCCATATTAACCCAACTATTTGTAATCAACTTATAAATAGATATTGTATTATAGAAAATAGCATAGATTTGTAATCTATACCAGATCTAACTATCACTACTGATGTGATTTTTGAAATTCATATGCACACTGCAAAGTCTAAAAATGTTCTTTGTCTAGTGAAAATCCCACAATTAAAAGGAAATTCTTCTATACATCAAGTGTATCTGCATAATAGAAGTCTAATCGAGAACAATATGAAACAGAATACTTAAATCATAATAAGGAGAAGAAGCACAAATAAGAATTACTCAACCAAAAAGGGGATTACGAAACGTCGATTTCTTTCTTACATGATATAGATTTGCAAATAATAACGGAAGGGAAGCAATTTACAGTAAGTTGTTGATTGAAGAAGATGGAATCAGAGGGGTGGTGAAACCTGATGGATTCCTAGTGAGGATTGGACGAAGAAAAGAGATTATTAATCTATATAAAGGGCATCTAATTGATGAGAGGCAAGCGAAAGGCTCAAGCTTCCGTTGTAGGAGTGACTTTACCCACATGGGTATCTTGATGAGGGAGACATCTAATGGGCATTTATTGTTTTAGTACACACTTATCTAATTTCTTTAATTTAAATTCCTTTGCAAAATTCAATAGGAGTAGAGAGGGTATTTATTGTTTCTTAAATCTCACATTTAATGATTTGAATCACACCTAATCCTTTATATATACTATGACCTTAGGGCCCATGCGTAGCATGGGCCATTTCTGTCATTTTTCGATATTTTGTCGTTTTCTTTTGTTTTTGTGCTTTTTCATTTTGTGTAATCTACCAACTTTATCTCATTACGTTCATGTAATGACATTAAGTTTGTCTTCTCTTTGATATTGATCATCTTTTCCTAATCATAAAACCACTCATTTTTTTATTCGTATGTATAAATTCATGGTGATGGCCACTCTTATGGGACTGCATGCATGCATTCATTTCTGTATTTGTAGAGTGATAGAGGATATGCTTTGACTTGTGCAAAGAAGGGTCGGAACATAAAAAGAGAAAAGGTTTAAGGCGGTTTTGAAATTGAGAATATTTAATTGTACTAAAGGATATGAAATGAATTACGTGGAGTCTTGGAATTCAAAGAGACATGAAGTTAAATTTAATTAATTTGACTATTTATCTTCCATAATCAAGTAGAGGGTTAATACAACTTCTATTTTATTTGAGAGTTTTTCGTTTTTCTTTCGCATTTATTTCAAAAATGATCAATAATGAAAATAAGGGTATGTTGAGAAACATGCTTAAAAAAACTCAACTTTATAAGGATTATGATATATATGATGTATAGATTCATGATGATGAGCTCTCTTATAGGACTGTATGTGTGTGTTCATTTGTTTATTTATAGAGCAATGGAGGTGATGCTTTGACTTGTGTAAAGAAGGATCGGAACATAGAAAGAGCAAAAGTTCAATGCGGTTTCAGAATAAGAAAGGACTTTTATTTAATAGTAATCAAGGATAAGAAGTGAATTATGTGGACTCTTGGAATTCAAAGGGACGTGAAACTTAATTTACTTAATTTGACTATTTATCTTTCCTAATTGAGTAGAAGGCTAATGCAATTTTCATTATATGTGAGAGATTCATGGTGATGACCGATCTTATGGGACTGAATGCGTGCATTCATTTCTATATTTATAGAGTGATAGAGTTTATGCTTTGACTTCTGCAAAGAAGGGTCAGAACATAAAAAGAGAAAAGGTTTAAGACGGTTTTGAGAATGAGAATATTTAATTGTACTAAAGGATATGAAATGAATTACGTGGAGTCTTGGAATTCAAAGAGACATGAATTTCAATTTAATTAATGTGACTATTTATCTTCCTAATCAAGTAGAAGGTTGATACAACAAATATTTTATTTGAGAGTTTTTCGTTTTTCTTTCGCATTTATTTCAAAAATGATCAATAATGAAAATAAGGGTATTTTGAGAAATGTGCTTACAAAAACTCAACTTTATAAGGATTATGATATGATATGATGTATAGATTCATGGTGATGGACTCTCTTATAGGACTGTATATGTGTGTTCATTTATTTCTTTATAGAGCAATGGAGCTGATGCTTTGACTTGTGCAAAGAAAGGTCGGAACATAGAAAGAGAAAAGGTTCAATGCGGTTTTAGAATAAAAAAAGATTTTTATTTAATAGTAATAAAGGATAAGAAGTGAATTATGTGGACTCTTGGAATTCAAAGGGACGCGAAGCTTAATTTACTTAATTTGACTATTTATCTTTCCTAATTGAGTAGAAGGCTAATGCAATTTTCATTTTATGTGAGAGATTTTAGTTTTTCTTTCACAATTATTTCCAAAAAGATGATTAAAGAAAATAAGAGCAACTAGGGAATTTAAACAAAAACCCAAGTTGAGTTTGAGGGCATACTTTTCAAATTGATTTAGGTCTAAGAAGAAAATCAAGTTTCTCATGTAGAGGATCCTGTATGTGGGCAACTACAAAGCATACTTCTCAAATAGATTTAGATCTAAGAAGAAAACTGAGTTTCTGATGTAAAGGATCCCGTATGTGGGTAACTAAAGAGCATACTTCTCAAAAGAGAGGAAGAAAGATGAAGAGAGGAAGATATTCTTGCACAATGGAGAATGTCTCTATTTATAGGCTAAAGAGGACGGATTGGGTTATTGGGCTAACCAAATTGGGCCGAACAAATTGGACTGAGTAATAGGAATTCTAGAGGTTAAGGGAAATATTCAAAGGTATTAATGATGCAAGGCTATATTCAAAGGTAAGGGAAATTTAAAATGAGTGAAAATGGGTCTTCAATGGAGGAGCGATGAAAATGCTAATTTACATTTAAGATTTCAAAGTCCCCCTAATCTTTATATGTATTAAGACTAGGACCTTCGGGCCCGTGCTACGCACAGGCCATTGTTTCTTTTTTTTTGTATTTTTTGTTTGTTTCCTTTATTTTATCGTGTAATTTTTTCGATTTTTTCTTATCTTTTCTTTTTCGTGCCCTAGTGGTTTTATTGTTTTATTAATTTTTCTATAAAGAATAATAATATATTAAAATACTATATGAATATTATTATGCTGGTTTTATTGTAGTTACATTTTTAAGTTTTCAACAACCCTATCTAAATGACCTAATTAAAATATTTTCTATACAGAATAATAATACAATTTAAAATACTCTATGAATATTTTAATCTAGTTTTATTTGATCTATATTTCGAATAATCCACCAACCTTATCTAATTTAAGCCATGAAAATGATAATCGTTTACTTTTTTATATGTAAGAGTGTTTATATTAGTGACCTAACACTAATAATTGTCCATTTTTCATATTCTAAGTGTTGTAATTATTCTCGTTGAGTAAATTGATTTGAGACAAATGTCACTTATTTTGGTATTTTATAAATTTGTATGTCGTTGTACTGCATGATATTAGATACCGCAATATATTTGTCTACTAATTCTCATTGTTTCCCTTAAATAAAACTTACGAACATTCCAGCAACCCTATCTAATTTAGGCCAATAAAATGATAATCATTTACTTTTTATATGTATAATTTTGTTTATATTATTCAGTCAACGTAATAATTTTTTCTCTCCACATTGTTAGTGGTGTAGTTAATCTTGTTGTGTAAATTGATTTCAAACAAAGGTCACTTATTTCGGTCGTCTTTTTATTTTGATATCTTTGTAGTTCATGATATTAGATACTATAATTTATTTGTCTACTCAATCTAACTCTTTTCCTCAAATAAAACTTAGGAATCTGTTTATTTGAATCTATAATGTTACGTTGTACCATGCCGGTTGGTAAGAAAAAACATAGAAAAAAAAAAACTACACAATAAAATAAAGCAAACAAACAAAAAATATGAAAAAAGAAACAATGGAAGATCCTAGTAAAAAGCCAAAGGGATTTTTTATTTTGGTGTAACGTGTTTCGTAGTGCAGCGTGAGCACGACCAAGGTAGAGCAATTGAGGTGGGTATGATCTTGAGTGGCGTGTTTGTATGGATATATATACACATCCGTGGTTTAGTATTGTGGAATTTTAATAGTTTCTGAAACCCCATGGTTGAGATTTTTAATGATGATTTCCCAAAATCCGTAGTTGAGAACTTTAATGGAAGGCATATGACGTTTAAGTTGAATGAGAATCTCAATGGTTCAATTTATGTAATGTTTTTTAGTCAGTTTTATTTATACTTTAATAGTCATTTATGGTGTAGGATGTTTAAGTTGATTGTGGATTGGAATGATGAAACACATTAAGAAGAATAAGGCTCTTCAATGGGGACGAAGGGAACAACAAAATTTTTCAAATCTTAAATAACATTTGATGACAAATGTAATTTCATATTTTATTAATTTGAAGAATAAGGATCCGGTGTGAAGTGCCCTTATGGTGTGAAGTGCGAAGTTTCTCGGGTACACATATAACACGCTAATGTTCACATATAACACGCAATCGTTCAGTTCTAAGGGGATAAAAAAAAATCACCCAGAAAACGTTAAAAAAAGAGTTCATCATTAATTACAAAAACGCCACCGCGTGGATTCATTAAAAAAACCATCTTTTAATCTCAACCCTCCATTTTCTAAGCTAATGGCTCAACATTCTTCACATTTCACACCATAAGGGCACTTCACACCGGAACCCACCTTTAGATTTGAAATCCCCCTAATTTTTATACATATATTAAGATAAGATAAGATTAAGATTAAGATTTATATTCTGTTACTTTGAGTTCTTACTTATTAGTGTTTTTTAGATTGATTATTAGTCATTAATTGGGTTATTATGAAAGGACAATTGAAAGTTTAAGCTCAAAATTTGTAAAATATAGCATCAATAATATATAAGAGAGAAATTCTGGATCACAGAATTTATTCCAACAACTTGAAGGATATTTAAAATTTAAATATTATCTCACAAAGTTGAAAGATATAAAAACATAAATCAAACTTTGGCATATGGTGTTCTTGTTTGCCGAGCTACGTCATCATCAAGTCCTGCAACCTTTGAACATCACATATTAACCCAACTATTTGCAACCAACTTATAAATAGATATTGTATAATAGAAAATAGCAGAGATTTGTGATCTATATCAGATCTCAACATCATTACTAATGTGATTTTTGAAATTTATATGCACTACTGCAAAGTCTGCAATGTTCTTTGGCTAGTGAAAATCCCACAATTAAAAGGAAATTCTTCTATACATCAAGGATGTCTGCATAATAGAGGTCTAATCGAGGCCAATATGAAACATGATACTTAAATCATAATAAGGATAAGAAACACAAATAAGAATTACTCAACCAAAAGGGGAATTAAGAAATGTTAATTTCTTTCTTACCTGATATAGATTCTCATATAATAACGGAAGGAAATCAATATATGGTAAGTTTTTGATCGAATAAGATGAAAGTAGAGGGGGTGGTGAAAGCCGATGGAGAGGTGAATTTGGCTTTTCTAGAGGCTGAGAAAGCAAAAGACGTGTCATGGCCGATGAGTTCTGAGGTCGTACACTCACAGTGAGGATTGGAAGAAGGAAGGAGCTTATTAATCTAAAGGGTATTTAATGGAGGAGAGGCAAGCGAAAGGTTCCTAGTTGTAACCGTGACTTTACTTACATCGGTATCTTGATGAGGGAGGCAATAATGTTGCTCATTTAATTAGTAAGTTGGAAGGTCATAAGTCATAACTCATAAGTTACGGTATGTGAATCATAAATTTGGATTAAGATAAATAAAAACTACATTATTATTATTAAAATTAGAGAAATAAGAATGAGTTTGAGGGCATAATTCTCAAATCGATTTAGATCTAAGAAGAAAATCGAGTTTCTGATGTAGAGGATCCCGTATGTGGGCAACTACAGAGCATACTTCTCAAAATTGAGGAAGAGAGATGAAGAGAGGAAGATATTCTTGCATAAAGGAGAATGTCTCTATTTATAGGCTAAGGAGGAGGGATTGAGCTATTGGGCTAACCAAATTGGGCCAAATAAATTGGACCGAGTAATAAGAATTCTAGAGGAGGGTGGTATAAAATGGGTGAAAATGGGTCTTCAATGGAGGATTAATGAAAATGCAAATTTATATTTAAGATTTCAAAGTCCCCCTAATTTTTATATGTATTAAGACTATAATCTTGTTGCTCGTGCTTCGCACGAGCCTTATATATGTCAATATTTTAGCTTATGCGATGAGTTTAATTTATGTTTCACGTATGTGTAATTCTAGTTTATTTCATACAATGTTAAATAGGTCTAATATTAATACTATAAACATATTCATGTAGGTCTAATTCTAATTTATTTTATACAATTTTAAATAGGTCTAATTATAATATTATAATCATCTATTGTATACACGAACATCAATTTATATTATATAATATACTCTCATATCAGATGATTAAATGATATATATATATCTTGTATGATATATTTATTTGCGAATAATTAGACGTTCTAAATATTCGAGACTCAAATATTTCGATCATTGTATTATCCATTGGGCCTATTCTTTTTGTTGGGCTTAGGTAGATGACACAAATAAGAATCTATTGATTTTGATTTTGATTATTAGTTTTTTTAGATTGAGTATTAGATGTGGACCTTTTACATAACTAGGGTATAATTAATGTGTATTAGGATCACATTTAATGTTTTTTATATCGCCTAAGATTATAGTATATTAGAGAAGAGATATATATATGCACACTAGTGATGGCATGTTATTGTGTCTTTATTTTTTTAAGAGAAATTACTTTTATTGAAGAGTTGTGTGCTTTGCACGGGCTTTTCTTCATGGTTTGAGATTTTAATGAGAGAATTGATTCTGATGTCGGAATTAATGAGAGAATTGAAACATAGGTGATTGAATGCATCATTTGACCGTAGGAAAAAACATCAACGAAAATTCTACAATGCGCCGGAATTAATGAGAGAATTGAAATGTAGGTGATTGAATGCATCCTTTGATTGGTGAAAAAAACGTCGAGAGAAAATCTACAACGCTGGAACTGAATAAAAAAGAAAATTAGTAACTTGATTAAGAGAATAATAAATGGGTCTTAGGGGTGACATTTAGTGTTTTTTTGTTGGATAAATAGATTTTGTGTTGGATACATATTTATTTTCTAAAGCCTTTGTAAGAAATTGTACATCGGTAAAAAAAAGCAAGCTCGGTTGTAACGGATGAAGTAAAGGGGGAATAAATTGTGAATGAAAGTTTGAATGGGTACACAGTAATTAATTGCGATGCCGGAATTAATGAGAGGATTGAAACGTAGGTGATTGAATGCATCCTTTGACCGTTGAAAAAACGTCGACGGAAATTCTACAATGTGCCGCAATTAAAAAATTGAAACGTAGGTGATTGAATGCATCCTTTGACTTGTAACCAAGATTGAAATTAGACGGTCTAAACCGCCGTTACACTTTCACAAAATAATTTGAAGATGAATATGGAAGGCTTTCAATTATTGAGGGTAAGTGAAAAGTTTGATCTTCCATTACAACCGGGATTTTAATTAGATGGTCAAAACTGCCGTTACACTTTCACAAAATAAATTGAAGATGAATATGGAAGGCTTGAAGCCATAAAATTACATAGTAAACCAGTTTAGTTTAAATTTCTGTACACTTTAACACTAAATCAGATTTACCAAAATACAAAATCGTAACAAAAATTAAAAAAGATTATTAAGAGTAATATGTAAAAGATCTAAATATAACCAAAAAAATGTAAAAGATCTAAATACATCTCCATACAGTTCAATTACATGTGAAAGCACCATGGAAAAGCATCCGATTGAGGAGGAGTCGGCTGGAATCCGCTACCGTTGGCTTGATGGTATCTTCGAATTGCCCAAAGTCCATGGATTCGCAAAACCAGCCACCGAGATCTCGACTATGGCAAGGTCGAACGGAAGGAGTCGGGAAGGGAATCCTAATATTGCAGCCCACAAAGGATGAGAGACTTTAGGGCTATGTGAACGCATGGTAGATGTGATGATAGGCAACCCCCCATATATATATATATTAAAATAGAGTAGGATAAGATGGGCTTGTATAAATGGGCTATTGGGCTTGTATGAATATGTCAATTTTTTTTAGAATGATCCATGTATGTAATAAATAGCAATGAACTACTCATTTATTGTTTTTGAGCAATGCTAGTTTTACGATATTTTAGATAGATAGATAGATATATAGATATATTAAGACTAGGGTCTTTTTTTCTCGTGCTTCGCACGGACCTTATGTTCGACATTTGTCTTAGTTGTTTATTGAGTCTGCTATATGGTTATTTTTTACTTGTTGATTTTTTTTCAGTGTCACTTTTTCTTTTACTTTTAACTTTGCGTTTATAATTTACAGTCTTCCATTTGGTGCTTCGTAACGGCGGATTGCCAAGAAAGGAGTAAATTGGGTTTGTGTAGCGTTAGAATTAAATTGGGTTTGTGTAACGTCAGAATTGAATGACGACGTGTATGAATGGGGGAAAAGTAACATCGGTGCGCCGGGATTGAATGAAGACGTGAATGAATGTGGAAAATATCGTCAACATGAAGGCTGTAAGAAAATGCTGCATAGTAGCAGCTAGGTCGAAGAAGAAGACAACTTTTGTATATTGTAGTTCAATTAGTGTGTATTGAACCACCTATTTTCAATTAGTTATATTGAGCCATCTATTACTGCTGGGCTGAGGAAGGTACTTGTATATGGAAGGCCCAATAAAATAGATAAGTCTATCAAATTTATATCTAAAACATCTAGTTTAGTAACAGTAATCGCTGACCCAGAATTATCAAATGTCACTAATAATGGGCTAGGTCAAATTGATATGGGCAAAGCTACATAGCCTATGTTGTTGAATAATAAATCAGACAATACGACCTAGTGCAATGTAATGGCTTCAATTTTCCTTTAAAGGTAATAAAGATCAATTAGTAGGGTATTTATTGTTTTCAAGGAATGTTAGTTTTGTTTTAGACTAGTCCTTTTTGCCGTTCTTTACACGGGTCAATGATCATTATGTTCCATCATTTTGTGCACAATCATTGGTTTTCTTATTTGGTTTTCGATCATATTATTTATCACCCACTTCTTATGTGCGAGTCCTTTTTTTCTTATTCAATTTATCTACTTTTTTCTTCATTTGTATATATAGATTATAGATCTTGTTTTTATTTGTGTTACCATTCTACAAGATAATTAAATGGGCTAATATAGATGTTCGATTGGATTTGGCTGCTTTATTGTTAAAAAGGTGGATGTCAAATACAAAATATTCAAACAATACATGCAAAACGCAACTCAAATGCCACGAAATACATAAAAAAACTCAAAATCCCTAGTAGTTTAAGAGTGTTTATTTTTGGGAGAATAAATGCAAAATAGCTTATTTATGGAGGCTTCAGTCATCTTCAACGTCAATGGCATTGACTTTAAGCTTCAAGGATCTCTTAGAGAGTGTCTTCATGTTCCTGACCTCGTCTTTAGTGGTCGTCGCCTTAATGCATCAAAATCAAGCATGTGCTCTATTCAAATTAATTTTGTCATTCTCATTTGAAGAGAAGATGTTTACATATTTCGATTCTAAAAGTTGAAATATATTATTGTAGAATACTTACCTAGCTGGTAGTCTTGGGATTGCATCCAAGCCTTCAATCTATCCCTCAACTGCAGCCTCTTCAGTAGCTGAAGATGCATCTTTTTTGGATCCTCATCTTCAAGGCTATTTGGATCACTTTTGTTATCAATTATATTGAGGATGCCCTTTAAGAAAGTGCAAGCAGTTTATAGTTTTAGTGACATGTGTGTTTGTGTATTGTGGGACTTAAAAAGGTATTGTAGTATTCAAACAATGTATGAATGCTTAGGGATGTCTTATATTTGTTGGTTGCACTAGTTTAACAACATGTGTGACTGTGAAGCTCTCGTATTGGTCGTGGTTGTAGTATGTGTGTGATTTCAATTCAAAAACATGTTTCATTCCCACAAACTGCAAGATCTTGAGCGGGTATTCATCTCCTTTGACCTCCTCCTTCACACGACAACAAAAAAATAATTAAGAGTTTTTTTGAAAGGTTGAGGTACGTTTGGTTATAGTTTTTAATTAGTAAGGTAAGCTCATCTACAAGTCTTCTTCTATCACATCGGAGACTTCTTTCTTCAATATCGCATCCTCTATCTCATCAAACAATGTGACAATCAATGACATTGTGTCGTCTGAGACTACCAGATGTAGACGATACGCGAACTGTAAGTCAAAGAGTAATTTATGGATGGTTTGCACCACATGCAAACAAACTGAAATCAACTTTCAATGGACTTGAATAGGTAGCCAAAGAAAGAGAGAATAATAATAAATACAAAATCCAGGGGGAGATGTCCAAGTGTATTAAAAGTTTTCCAAGTGTGTCTGCTTTAAATATTGGTTTAAAGGAATTTCCAAGTGGTATCAAAATACTCAAGTGTAGAAATTCACAATGCTTCTCACAAGACACACACCATAAATGCGTGTCAACCGGGATGAGACCTTTTCTGTAATCCAATTTTGAAAATGAGTTGTAATGCCAGTGATAGAGAGATTCCATACGGCGTAACGGGCGGTTATTAACTTAGATGTAGTGGTGTTTAGGAGCTTGTCGAGTGCATTTCCCGGAATCCGTCTTGGAGAGTACATTATATGGATTTGCGGGAAGCTTAAGAGCGCTTTGGGGCACAACCATGTAGATTCTGTTTGTACCCATCATTGGTGGATTCGAGGTTGAGCTAGACCAAAGAAGTGTCGAGAAGAAGTGCTGGGATGTTGAGCTGAGTTCAGATGGCTCGTTCTCGGAGTTAGATATTGAATTGATTACAATTCTAGTTGTTAGATATTGAAGTTACTTTAAGACCTGAAAAGATGAGCGCAATCGGAGTTGTGAGTCAAAAGTTATGGCGATTTTATGGACGTCGCTTTTCTGCAGAAGCTTTGCCGCGACTGCGGCCTTTGACACTAGAAAGTTTACAGAAGACAAGACCGCAAACGCGGGTCAAGGAGCCGCGACCGCAGGCGTCAGTCAGCTGTCCAAAACTGAGATCTTGGAATTTCCTTCTG
>NW_027368766.1:0-47411 GCF_046119375.1 Phyllobates terribilis | reverse complement strand
AGTGTTGTTGAAGTCATGCTTTACCACATGTTGGAAACAATTAATTGATGAGTTATTTCATACGTATAATCAGTTGTTATGTCATATAGTCGATTAAATTAGTCATCAACCAAGATTCGAAAAAAATATATGATGATATCAATTTTTAAAATATATATATTTGAAATCTATGAAAACATTAACTTTATTTTATTTTATTTTTTTAATTAACTTTATCTTAATATTTATTAAAGCTCAAATATTTCAAGTCTTTTCAAGAGTTTAGACCACATCATTGCTTATGTGTCAATCTCCTATTTCTCACACTATTATCTCTTCTCTTTATTAATATTTTAGTTTTTCCTATCTTTATCATTTGTATTTATTAAAGATATAATTAGATAAATATTAGTTATATACTAATCAAATCTTATCAAATCTTATTCTTAATCGATTTTTTTATTTAATAAAAGATTTTATAAAATCTAGCGTATGTCTATAAAATCATATCTCTTATTTATTTTAGTTTATTTATTGTATTTATATATTTATAAAATATTATTTTAATATATAAATTATATCTATCCAATTGTAGAATAATTATTTTTATAAATTCTATAAGATAATATTATAAAAATAATTTTATTTTATAATAATAGGTTATATAATTTTGATTTTTTCTATAAATAAAAATAAGTAATAAATAATATTTTATAATAAATTATATATGATATTTTATAATAAATAATTTTTGCTATCATCAACAAGTATGCACCATCCTATAATACACTAGAATATAAAAATGATTTTATATCTCCTATTATAGGAGATATGAATAAAATATATATAAATTATATATGATATACACTAGAATTATAAATATGAATAAATACATTTAACACATCAATAGGAATTATTTAATATATTAAAATAATATTTATTTATAAATAAATAATTTATCAATTATATACATGATTTATAAATTATATTTATAAATCATGTATATAATATTAAAATATATATTATAAAAAAGTGTAGAAGAATTTATAAAATATTATTTTAATATATAAATATTATTTTCTATGCATGGCACGGGACACCATGTAAAAGTTTAGAATATATTATTTTAGTTTATCATAAAACTATATCTCCTAAAATCTCTTTTATCTTATGATAATATAATATAATATTAAATTATATCTCCTAAAATCTCTCTTATCTTATAATAATATAATATAATATTGTTTTTTATAAGATACTGTTTTAGTTCAATTTATTTCAAAACTACATCTCCTAAATCTCTCTTAGCTTATGATAGTACCATAAAAAGTAATTAAAATATCATCTTCTCATAAAAAAAACATAGAAAAGTGCTAATAAAAATTTCTATCAACTTACACTATTTGTATTATTTTATTACGATTATGTGTCCATCCACTATTTGCAAAACTATTATCTCTCTTTTTTATTAATCTTAATTTTTTTCTTTTTTCCATCACCTATCTATTAAAGCTAGAATTTTATATATTAGTTTTTATTAATCAGATCTTATTCTTAGCCGATTTTCTGTTTAAGAACATAAATTATTCCTAAAATCTCTTATTAGATTAATATTTATACATAAACTCCCACATTTATAGGAATACATTAATTTTATCTTAATCTGTTTAATTATTAAATTTAAATGATTCTTCTAAAAAATAACTTGATAATTAAAATGTTAAAAATTCTTTCATAAATTTATATTACTTTCAATTAATAACTATATCAAACATATATAGACATATATTTTAATATATAATAAATACTATTATAAACTACATTTCTTCCCTAAGATTTAAACCTACCATAAATTATAGTTTGTGTTATATAAAAAATAAATCCAATTTTTATGGAATATTTTTTAAAAAAACTGTCAAAAAGATAAAATATTTTATTCATAAATAAAATTTTCGTTCAATTTTAGAGTGGGTCATTTTTATATATTATTTGAATTATAGTAGTACTATTCACCGTGTATCATAATTTTATCTAATAACTATTTATCATCTCATCAAATTTCACAACTTAATCAAATATCACATCTATGATAAATTCACTTATAAAAAATATTATTTATAATTTATATATTAAAATATTTTCATGCATGACACGGGATATGCGCTAGTATTTCATTTATATAGCACTTTATTTTTTATTATTATAGTACCCGAAAAATCTGAGAGAATGAAAAATGATTTGCAATATTACACTACTTCATACTTTTCGACCTAGTCTATTTTGACATATATAAATATATGTATGCGCACATATTATGTAACAATTATGATATTTCAATCTCAACTTACTTTTTATGTGATAATAATCACATTCGGGCTTCTTTTTATCAAATTCTCAAATTGCATAGAGTAATTAAAGACTTGTTTATACAAACGGTTTGTTTAATATGTATTTTTAAGAGACGCGATAAATATATCTAATCAAAAAATTAAACCCTATATAGAGATTTAACTAATCCATCACCATAAAATAAAAAAGCCCATCTACAACCATTTCTTTCTATTTCTTTCTATTATTATTAAACCCTTAATTTATATTTTTTATAGCATAATCAGAAAATCCATTACAAAAACTAAACCTTGAAATAAGAAAGTACCGTAATTAAAATTTAACGAAATCCTAAAAAAGATATAAAAAAGATATACTCACTTATATTTTATTTATTATAGCTATATCTTGATATTCATGTGATATCAAATCAACCTTTTGATATCAATGCAAAATAATATTCTCAAATATTAAAAAAAATTGATCCAACTTGTAACAAGTTTGAAGAGATGGATTGAACTACTTCTTCGTCTCCCTTTTCGTCCTCTTTCTCCTTTGATTAGTAACATGGTTGTTAACATCATCCACTGTTGCATCCGCAAGCACTTTCCCGCATAAATCACAATCACTGCATTCAAGAAGATTATATAATGTAAAAGTGAGTAATAATCATATTAATCAGAAAGACATCACTAATTATAATGAGGGCTAGATAACGATCAATGTATGAATTACTAAAATAATCTTACAAGTAGCTATTATTTTGAAGAGTGGAGATCATGTTCTTGCAACAACTGGCGCACCAAATTTCCCTTTCCGTGTAGCTAAAAACATTCTCAATGCGAGCCATTTGCAAAATCCCCAGTTTGATCGATTTTTCCGGGTAGAGGCTGATTTAGTGCTATCGATCTCTAAATAGGTTAGTGGGGATGAAGAAGGCTATTATTTATATGGGAGATCGAAGAAGATATTATTTAGAGTGCAAGGAAAAGATTTTTTTTTATCAAAGACTGGACAAGAAAAATTGAATATACCTCTATAATAAATTCAATTATAAAAAAAAAATATATTAAAATATTTCCGTACATGTTATCAAATGGTTGATAATATTTATAATCCAAGTTTTGGGTTAAAACACGCGGCGCGTGGGATTTCCATTTTCACTATACACGTTTCTTTCGTACGACCTAAGGAAAGTTTGAGGTGCCCGTTTCTGGACTCGGAGATGCCGCTCACCGGTGGTAGGGCGTAGATGTGGTAGACCTGCTAAGGGGGATAATCGTAGTAAAGGAGAGATGCAAGGAATCGTCAAGAAGACGAACAGTAAACAGGCGATTTCAGAAAGTGAGGATGGGGAGATCTCAGCTCCGATTGGCACTTCCAACCGGAAACTGGCTGCGATGGCATCACAGAAGGACGATCCCAGTTCAATTTATGGGGGCGAAGGGTCAAGAGGAGGTTTAGGAGATTGTGGATCCAAGGTGATTGAAGTTGAGAAACATTTGGAACCTAGGGTTGAGAAAGAGTTAAAAGGTGAGAAATCTGGGGAATTGAAGGGGAGTAATGAGCTGATAGCAGACTTGCAGGGGTCGGAGATATCAAAGCTATGACGAAACGGGAGTTTACCCCTGGTCTTGCAAAGGGTGTGCTGAATTTCACTAACAAGGATGTTCATGCTAAGGAGGATGAATGGAATTCGAAAGTGTTTGGTGAATGATTGGGGAGCGTATGTCATATAATGATTTCTGTAAGTTTGTGCAGAATTGTTGGGATGTGGCAAAACCCACTGTGTTGCTTAAAGAAAATGGTTTTAGGTGATTAAATTTGCTAATCCTGAAGATAAGATGAAGATCTTGAGTACTTATGTGTGGTTATTGCCTGGAAATAGACCTTTTGTTTTGAAAGAATGGGCTCCAGGTGTTAGGACGGATTGATCAAGCTTTGAAAAACTACCTCCATGGGTGATTTTTCCAGAACCTGATCTGATCTCCCAGTCTACGCATATGTTGGGGAAAATAGGAAGCATGATAGGTAAACCTCTATGTTTGGATCCAACAACTAGCAGTTTTGAGCATGTTTCATGTGCTAAGCTTTTAGTGGAAATGAATGTTGAAGAGATTGTTAGGAATGAAGTTGTTCTTGAAGGGTACGATGATAAGAAGTATGTGCAGAAGGTGAAATATGAATAGATGCCTGAGGTCTGCCATAGATGTAAAGTGTTTGGACACCAATACTCTGAGTGTCACTTGAGAGATAAAGATCAAAGGAAGTTGTTTCAGGGAGGAGTTAATAAAGTTTAGGTTGCTAAGCAACCAAGTGGTCCTAAGCATGGTGGTAAAGACATAGCTACAGTTGAGCATAAGAGTGGAGGATGGTACATGGAAAGAGATGAAGGTCACTGAAACATGGTCAAATGTGGTTTCAGGTAAGAATAAGAGTATAATTGTTAGTGAATCTTATTCAGGTGGTACTCAGATGGAAACTAAGAGTGCTGGAGTAGAGGTGCAAAACAAATTTGGAGTTCTGAGTGTGGAGGTTCAAGGAGGAAGCAACCCTAAACAAGTTTTTGATGGATAGTTTTAAAATGGGCTCTTGGAACGTACGAGGATGTAATGCTCCTCATAGAATAAAGGGCATTAAAATTTTTGCGATGAAATGGAAGTTGAGTCTGTTTGGTATTTTGGAAAGTAAAGTTGCTCTTAATATAGAGTTTGATGCGAGTAGAATTCTTATGCCTTAGTGGGATTTTATCTCTAATAGTTCTACTATTGCTAAAGGTAGAATATATGGGTGACTTGGAATCCTAAGGATGTGGTTATGAAAGAAACTGTGGTGAGAAGACAAGTTATTCACTGTAAGTTCATAATTGTGGGTGGGATTTCTTGTTGGGTTTCCTTTGTCTATACAGATAACTCTGTCTTAGGTAGGAAAGTTCTGTGGAAGGATTTGAAGGAGCAATGTCATATTGTTAGGTGACCTTGGAGTTTGATGGGAGATTTTAATTATGTTCTTGATATGAATGAGAGAATATATCACTTGCCCATTCTTGATAGTGATATGGAGGACTTCAAAGACAGTGTGGTGGATTGTGATGTGAGTGATCTACCTTTATTTGGAGCTAATTACACTTCGGATAATCATAGAGACTTAAGGCCCATATCCTGTTGTAACACCATTCTAAAGACTATTACTAAAACCATTGTTGATAGGGTGAGAGGTCATTTGGAGGAGACTATCTCTATGGGGCAAGGAGCTTTGTTCCTGGTAGAAATTTGGTCCATAATGTTGTTATTTCCCAAGACTTGATTGTTGGTTATACTCAGAAAAATGTCTCTCCTAGGTGTATGATTAAAGTTGACATCATGAAAGCTTATGATAGTGTTGATTGGAATTTTTTTAGTACTCTATGAGATTTCTTAGTTTCCCTCGTAATCTGATTAATTGGGTCATGGAATGTGTGTGCATTCCCATGTTCTTTATACATGTGAATGGGGAACCAGAGGTTTATTTCCATGGTAGAAGAGATTTGAGACAGGGAGATCCCTTATCTCCTTTTCTCTTTACTCTAGTCATGGAAATACTGAGTAGGAAAGTCAAGCTGGCAACAAAGAATAGGGGTTTTAAAGTCCACCCTAAGTGTAGGAAGTTAGGTATGATCGATGTGATTTTTGCTGATGACTTGTTACTGTTTTGCGGAGCTGATAAAGAGTCTATTGGTGTGTTAAAAGAGGCTATGGATCAGTTTGGTGTCGAGTTAGGGTTAAAGGTCAATCTGATGAAAAAGTGAAGTGTACTTTAGTGGAGTTTCTAAGGAGGATGAGGATGAACTTCAAAAGGTGTTGCAGTTTAAAAGAGGGTAGTTCCCTATCACTTATCACACCAGGAAAGTTAAGATTAGTGAGTACTCTGGCTTTATCTCTAAGATTACTTCTAGAATTCCTAGTTGGACTAGAAGGAAGATTTCTTATGCAAGTAGAGTTCAATTTATAAGATATATTGTTGGAGGATTGATTTCTTTCTGGTCTCGGCCATTTTACTTCCTAAAGAGGTGGTGGAAAGGATTGTTTCCCTTTGTGGGAGCTACTTGTGGACAGGTGATATTAGGAAGAGGAAAAGCACATTGGCTTGGAGCTTGGTTACTAGACCTCTTAAAAGGGGGGCCTTAATATCAGGAAGGTACTGTCTTGGAACAAGACCTTTTTGTTCAGGTTAGTGTATGAAGTTCATTTGGATAAAAAGAACCTTTAGACTGAATATGCTAAGAAAACTGCGGTGAAGAATGGTGATATCTGGGACAAGAAAGAAAAAGAACATGATTCATGGATGATTAAAGCTATTCTGAGGGTGAAAGAGGAGGTTAAATTGATTATGGGGGATCCTACAATTCCTCAAGAGGACAGAACATCAGTACACATGGATATCTCTTCTTTTACTAAATCTGATGCTAAGATGCTTTGTTGGAAAGTGTATGATATTTTCATAAATAAGGGTAATGATGTTAGATTGAGTTTATCACATCTACAAAGGCTGGATTCCTAGGAAACGGAGCTTTATCAACTGGTTGGCAATGCATAATAGACTTCCTACTCAAGATAGGTTGATGAAATGGGGTATGATAGAGAGTAATAAATGTGTTCTGTGTGTAGCAAGAGAAGAAAATCATGATCACTTTTGGTGGGAGTGCTTGTACACTTGTAGTACTCTTGACAGTGTGTTTAAGTGGGCAATGGTTGTTGGTAGGCCCAGAAGTATGAAGGACTGGTTTGATATGCTTGAGAAGAACAGAAGTAAGAAAGGAAGAATGGTGGATGTGACAAAGATGGTTGTCAATGCTACTCTCTACCATGTTTGGATAGGGAAGAATAGGAGAATATTTCACAAGATGACTTATAGTGCCAAGGAATGCAGTGATACTATCATCATGGACTGTAATTACTGGATAGGTATTAGGTGTGGTAGTGAGTCGAGAAGAGATAAATATTTGAGGGAAAGACTACATATATGAGTGTTTTTATGTGATTTTGTTAGTTCTCAGGGGTTGTTTTAGTGCTTAAGAGGTTGCTGTGATTGCCTTTGTTTGTTGTTTGTTACTATATAGTGTTTGGCTTGTTACCTCTCTTAAGGCCCTAACTTGTAGGGTTTTTTAAGGAGGTTTTGGGGTTCATAGGATTAAGTCTTGTAATGGACTTTTCTTATGTGCATGTGAAGGTATTTTTATTTTAAAAAAATGGTTGAATCATTAATTTTTCTATAGGCTATAATATAAACTTGTTTTCATTTGAAATTAAGAATATGTTGTAAATTGTGTTGCTAATTTGGTATAATATAAATTATGTGAGTGTCTTTTCAATTTAAAATTATACATCAATATTTACTTTAAATTTTTATTATCACTCGGTGCAGGGCACGAGTCTTAAAATAGTATATTCTAAAAAGGATAGTATTGCTGAAAAAGTTCTATTTAATATGAAAAAACTAAATACACTAAAGATGGATTAATGAAAAACTGAAAGGAAAATTTCATTATTTAGAGAGGATACAGGAAGATATACGTTGGGGAATTGACTTTAGGATGGATAAACTATAGACACTGAGAATTTTTATGACATTATATATATATTGAGCATTATTTATATCATATGTATTTGATATAAATTATTAAGTAATACAAAAAATTGTTATACTTATATCATCCGAGTAGATATTAATTCCAACCTTCAAAATTTCATTTTTACTTTAAGTTTTTAATCACCATCTACTATACCCAATTTATTTTTACAACAATATTATTCACATTCCATTCCTACGGAGAAACGGAATATCAATCTCATCTAAATATAAATCATACAGAATCGTCTAATTAGATTATTTTAGTGATAATAACTTCTACTCATTCACAGATTAACATTTAGATCGATTCGAATTCCTTATGAATGAACGAACGTGTGCCTCAACTAGCTAAAGAGCTAGGCACGAATATATAAATATAATAATTTACTTATTTGAACAACAAATCGATTTAAAATAGTTTTCCTGTTGAATTTTAGAAGAGGGATTATGGTTAGAGTAAAAAATGGTTTTTAGATGGTAATTTTGATCAGTTTAAATGTTAATCTATGAAATGAGTAGAATTTATTAGCACTAAACCAATCTACTTAGACATTTATGTATGATTTATGATTATATGAGATGTATATTGCATTTTTTTCGTAAGAATGGACTGTGAATAATATTTATATAAGAATAAATAGCTTATAGATAGATGTTACCCTTGGCTTTCATACATGGAGTCAATCCGAAGTTTGACACAACAAAGCGGATTATGCTTATGACCAAGGAGAAGAAAGTATTACCAGTGGCGGTGTTCACTGCTAAATTCCATATCCAGGAGATACAAGATCAAGAGCATAATCAAACATCCAAAGAAGCCAAAGGTACAACCCTCAAGCTAACCAAGGTTCTGCAATGCCTCGACAGTGAGAACGGTGATGAAGATGACGAAGATGCTAAGGTCGCAATCATGACCAAAATGGTCAAAAAGTTCCCTAAGAGCAAGGTAAGCTTCAAGAAGGAACAACTATAAAAAAGGGACCTCACAAACAAAGTTCCTTAAGAGCAAGGTAAACTTCAAGAAGGAAAAACTACCAAAAAGGGACCTCACAAACTTTGTCTTCTACAATTGCCAGCAGAAAGGGCACTTGGCAAAGACACGCACGAACCCAAAGGTAGTTGCAAGCTCTAGCTCATCTGAGCCCATGAAGGCTTTCTGCACGACTAGGGGTGACTCAGACGAAGAGCTTGATGTGGGAGAGGAAATTCACGCCAAATGTCTCATGGATATGGAAGAATCAGATAATAAAGAACCAATAAAGGGTGAAATAAAAAAGAAATGGTATATTGACAGCGGCTGCTCGTGTTAGATGACGGGCGACCCACAATTCTTGCTCTCATTTCAAAATAGTGAAATAGGGAACATCTCCTTCGGTGACAAAAAGAAAGGAAGAATCAAAGCAACATGAAGTTTCCAGCTAACTCCAAAAATCCAAATAAGAGATGTTAGCTTCTCAAATTCAACCTCCTAAGTGTCGCTCAGATATGTGACCAAGGTAAGAACGAAGTCACCTTCACAATGACAGAGTGCGTGGTCAAGGCTCCAACTAAAGAAGTGATAATGAAAGGAACAAGAGTCGACAACACCTATCTGTTCGACTACTCCTTCAAGACAGCACAACAACTCTGTCTCGCTACTATCTAGGAGCAGCTTAATCTTTGGCACCAACTCCTAGGACACACGAGCCTTGACCTTCTCCATAACCTCCATTCCAGGGAGCTAGTAAGAGGGCTTCTATAGATTAAGCCAGAGTCTGTGAAGAATTTCTCAAATTGTGCACGACCAAAGATCACTCGCCAATCTTTAGTGCCACAAAAGAAGGTAGCATCCACTAAGCTCCCCCTTCATCTCATCCATATGGATCTATATGGCCTCGTTCCAGTTCAAAGCACAAGAGGTAATCGTTATATTTTTGTATTAGTAGATGATTTCTGTCGCTTTACTTGGACTCTCTTCCTAAGAACTGAGGATGAGGCATTTGATGAGTTCTCCTCCTTAGTGCTTCTCTTATAAAAGAGTTTAGATCTCCCTCTCTGTTCCATTCGCTCAGATCATGGGCAGGAATTCAAGAATGGGAAATTTCTAACTTTTGACAGGGAGAAGGGCATCAACCACAATTTTCCGGCTCCAATAATGCCTCAAAAAAATCGAGTGGTGGAGAGAAATAATAGGACACTCGAAGAAATGGACAGAACCATGCTCATAGCCAGTGGACTTCCTTAACATTATTGGGATCAAGCGGTAAGCACGGCCTGCTACATCATCAACCGCGCTATGCTTAGGCCAATTCTGGAGAAGACTCCCTATGAGCTGCTCAAAGGGCGAACCCCGGTCTCTCGCACCTAAGAGTATTTGGTGTAAATGCTATGTCCACAACAATGGTAAGGACAATATGGGTAAGTTCGATGCGAGAAATGATGAAGTAGTATTCCTTGGATATGCTCCTTCAAGTAAGGCGTACAAGGTGCTCAATAGAAAGATCAAGAGAATCGAATAAAGCATTCATGTAGCCTTTGATGAGCGACCCATTACTTCTTCAGATGATGAGTATAACACTGAACCAGGTGAAGCTCCTTCTCAACAAGGCTCTCTTCATCACGCTTCCTTGGCTAAATTTTTAGAAGTGGGAAGTGATGATGAGGAAGCCCCAGGATCTCCCCCTTCTTAGCCAGAGGGTGCTCAGGATAAGACTAGCAACACCACAGATACAACTCAAGAAGTCGCTCAGTCAGATACAGTGGAAGAGATACTGGAAGAAGAGTTACCAAGCACAGAGGAAGAGATTCTCACTGATAATGAAGTGAGACCCCCTGTCGCTGAAGAAAAGCCTCATCCCGTTGAAGTGATACCCTCTTCAAACTCATACGAGACCCTCTCAAGTCCCGGCGAGACCTCTGAAGGACTCAACGTAACCTCAGAAGCAGCCAATGAGACCTTCTAAGGAATCAGTGAGACCCACACATGCCTCAGCTAGCACCTCAGGTGTGCTTCCAAAGGAGACATCGACCTCTTCCCTTGATGAGTTCCCTGAAGCTACTAAGATGGTCACAAGAAACTATCAGCAACAAAAGGCACACCCTATTGATCAGATCTTGACACCTTTCTCAGGAAGAGTGAACACACAGTCCTCTCTCAATAATCTTTTTGCTTTTCATGTTTTTGTGTCCTTAGTTGAGCCTAAGAACATCTAGCAAGACCTATTGCACCTTGACTGGTTTGTTGCATGGCAAGAGGTGCTCATTGAGTTTGAGCGCAATAATTTGTGGATACTTATGCTCAGACCATCCAACAAGACCATCATTTGTACTCGTTGGGTCTTCAGAAACAAGCTAGATGACACAGGAAGCGTGATAAGGAATAAAGAGAGATTGGTAGCTCAAGGCTATAACCAGTAAGAAGGGATCTACTATGATGAAAGATATGCACATGTAGCTCGCTTAGAAGCCATTTGACTCTTGATTACCTTCGCAACTCTCAAAGGCATCAAGCTCTATCAGATAGATGTCAAGACAACCTTCTTCAATGGGACTTTGAATGAGGAAGTATATGTCAAGAAGCCTCCAATTTTTGAGGATAGGGACCATCCAAACTGTGTGTACTTCCTCGACATAGCTCTTTATGGAATCAAGCAAGCTCCCAGAGCCTTCTATGACTGCCTCTCAGCTTTTCTCACAGGGAACAACTACAAGCGAGGGGCAATCGACAAGACTATGTTCATTAAGGAGTCTAAGAGTGATATCCTCAGTGTACAGATGTACGTTGAAGATATTATCTTTGGCTCTACTAATGAGTCTCTATTCAACGAGTTCAAAGAGACCATGAGCTCAAGGTTTAACATGAGTCCCATAGGTGTGCTTACCTTCTTTCTCGGTCTACAAGTTGTTCAAAAGAAAGAGGGAACTCAAATCCACCAGCAGAAAACCTAAGGAGATCCTTAAGAAGTTTCACATGGACACATGTAAGCCGTTTCCTACCCCCATCTCCATCATCTCTAAGCTTGATGCTGATTTAATTGAGGAGAAAGTGGATGAGATCAGTTATAGGGGAATGGTGGGTTTGCTAATGTATCTTACTACATCACACCCCGACATTGTGTTCGCAGTAAGCTTGTGTTCCAGATCTCAGAGTGACTCTCGAGCTAGTCACATCACCAACATCAAGAGGATATTGCACTCTTAAGGGCACATACAACATGTGTGTGTGGTACCCTAAAGGTGGTGATATCTCCCTTGTTGTCTATACAGATGCGGACTATGCATGATACTTGGTGGACAGGAAAACGACATTTGGAATGGTGCGATACTTAGGCCCCTACCTACGTTCATAGGGCTCAAGGAAGCATAACTCTATTGAGATATCAATCATAGAGGCCGAGTAAATTGCAGCAGCAGCTTGTGCATCTCAACTTCTTTGTCTTAAACAGTAATTAGTGGACTTTGGGGTCAAGCTTGGACCTCTTGAGATTAGGTGTGATAATACTAGTGCTATAAATGTCTCTAAAACCCCTAAACATCATTCAAGAACCAAGCATATCGATGTAAGACATCATTTCCTCAGAGATCATGTGGAAAAAAGAACATTGATCTCTCCCATTGTAGAACAGAAGAGCAAGTAGCGGACATCTTCACCAAACCTTTGAATAGGTTACCCTTCTTGCATCTAAGGCTTCTATTGGGATGATCCCCCTTAACTGAGGTAACCTTTTCAAGCATGATAAGCTCCCCCTATAATTTTATTAGATTATACATAATCTTACGCATTTGGGAACTTAGGTGTGAGGATCAGTCCTATCTCTCGCGTAACTTGCACTACATTTTCTAAAGGGTCAATAAAGCATGATTGTCTACATAGCTTTTAACATGATTAAATGATTACCCTTTTGCAGGCTCTTCTTTGTTTATCCTTATAGTAAGCATGATGATTGCTTCTTAACCTATCTGTAAGCCACACAAGATATGATTCATGCTTACACTATACCTCTAAGCCTGACTCCTATGTAACGCTTCCTACCCCTTTAAGTCACATATCGAATTATTCATAGCGCATGACAAAAAGCCTACCCACTATGTTATTTGTGTGCTTTTGTACCTTGCGTAATATTTTGTGATCCACCTTATATGTTTTGAGCATTTTTTCTCATGCTCTCTTACTCTTTCCTTGGTAAGATACTATAGTGATATGTCATACTTGTGCGCATTAAACAATGAAGCTACATCTTCCACCGCATACTGTTATGTACCACGTCAATTTTGTGGATAAGCACTCACTGCTCATCATGACTCGGGAAGGTACTTTATAGACGGAGTGTTTCTGACCGTTGGAGAGTCTGTGCAACAGAGATAGCTGTTGCGATAGAGCCATTGTCAATCTTACCGTTGAATAGATCCGTTTGATAGCGCGTCCAAGTTGAGCAAGAACTATAAATAAGTAAGCCACCCCCTCCATCCACCATTACCTTATTTTCTCACATTCTCCTCTCTGTCCCATACTCTCTTAATTCTCTATTCCTACTTACTGAATTCTCATGTCCTTAAGCTCACAAAAATGGCCTCATCTTGTTCCCTGAAACCCTCAATTGAAATCTCCACTGAAGAGGCAGAGATGTTTCAACAGTTCAAGCTCCAAATGGCCGAACTCCAAGCTGCTAAATCCCAAACGCCCCACAAACTAACCCATCTACACTCCCTATCACTGAGACACCTCCCTCCCGCTCAACCTGAGGCAATCCCTAAGAAGCTCTCTCAAGAGCTCTCTGTCAACAAAGAAGAGACTCAAGCATAGCAAGCGGAGTCGCCAGACAAGTCCATCCCAACATCTCCAACGAAGTGAACCCAGATTCTGTTTGTAGATATAATTGACGACTCTCCAGTTAAGCAGAAGAGTGTACATCACAAAGCCATTTCTGGATCAAGGTAATCAAGCCCCAACAAAAACAAGCAAGCCATAGTCCTCCATGAGCAAGCCCACGAAGATGAATTTGATCCGCTTCATCATGAGGTACTTCAAAAGCGAGTCTTATCTCTTCATCTCTTACAGACCAGCGACCATCAATCTGCCTTGAAGAGGAAAAGAGACGATGAGTCAACTCTCCCTGCCCTTGGCATTCAATAGAATCTAGATGAGGTGGAAGACGAGGAACAATCTAATGATATAGAGGACAAGGAGGAGGTTGAAGTGGCACCCAAGAAGAAAAAGGCACTTGCTATTAAGGGAAAAAAAGGCAGCAAGAAGCAATCCAAAGAGGGCGAAAACCATGGCATCCACCTCCTGTTCTTCTCAAATGTCATCTATTCTGTCTGGAATGGCAAAGCGTGACCTTCTAAGCACGCTCATAATTGCTCCAGACACGTGGCAAGGGCTCAAGAGATGTTTTGATCTCAACGAAATACAAGAGGTGCTCAGTATCCAGGGCTGACATAAGCTAGAGGTAGCTCCCTCCGAAGCAAATCCAGACATGGTTATGTCATTTTATAGCCACTTCCAACCCGTAGCTCAGGAAGATCTCAAGTTCCAAGCGACATGGTTGTCCTTCAGTGGAATAAGCGCAATGCTTACATCTCCATCAAGGACTTCACTAGCGCGATTGGAATGGAAACGGGAGTAGGTTTCAACTTTGTGCCCAAGAAGAACTGACCAATGGGTGGAAACCAGATAAGAAAGGATCTGTTTGGAGCTAATTGGAACCAGAAGGAGCTGAAGGTAGCTTATTTTTCTTTCTCTCTCATAGTACTTCATTACTTCATAGTGAGGAATATAATGTCTAGGAAGTAGACCCGACAAAACTAGTCCGAATCCGAAATCCGATCCGACGTAGTCTGATCCGAATCCGAAATTTGATCCGGAAAATTGCAGTTGAACAATCCGAACACAATCCAAAATCCGATCCGAACCGAATCTGGTCCGAAGTATGTACAATTCGAAAAAAACCCGAATCCGAACTAATCCGGACAAATCCGATCCGAAAATAATCCGAAATGCATGCCGATCCGAACTAGTCCGATCCGAACTAGTCCGATCCGAACTAAGCCGATCTGAACTAATCCGATCCGAACTAATCTGATCCGAACATAACCCGAAATGCATTTTGACCCGATTAAATCCGATCCGAAATAAATTTGATCCGAAAATCATCCGATCCAAAGTAATTCGAAGTAAAGTTGATCCAAAATTAATTTGAATAAAATGATGAAATTGTCATGAGCATTTGTTCAAAACAATACTAAAATAGATAAATGAGTAGTATTGCACATACACTTTGTTCTGATGTCGTAATAAAATAGAGAAAAAACATTGATCTAAATTAGTTCATTCCAAGCATCGCCACATAGACGCTTCGTCGCTCCCCTCCACTGCAAAAGGCAAAACCATAAAAGCTAAGATGATTAGCAAATCCGACAGCTATCCAAGAAGATTTGTAGAAAGCGTTAATTGTAATTAGTACATGTATACATTATGATGACTAGAAAAAAGAAAGCTAATACTATAAGCACATGAGTACATGACCAATCGAATTACATAAACAAGGTAGATAGCAAAACCACATTGCAAAAATCAACACAAAATCTCAAGTGCATGCAGAATTCACGAAAGTTATCAATATCCATCTTCACACAAACATGTAAATTATCTCCAAAAACAAAAGCAATAAGCTTAAACAATACAACATTAATTAATAATCTCGCCAAAAATCAAATCCAACATTCATTAATAATCAAACAAAATCACCAAATTTTCATCAATTACATCATCACACACCAACCATTTCACATCATATATCATACTCTAATCAATTCAAACGCATTACATAATAAACAACAAAAAATACATAACGAATTTAAAAACAAAAAATCATCTCACCATAACAATTCGCTAAGAAAGCTTAAGATCATTTGGTCGTCCAGTCCACCTCTGAACCCATATTTTCTGCCTCATCCACTATATCATAGATTTCATTGGTTTGTAAGATGAATCAAAGAAAACAATTAAATATGTTCTGAGATTTAGATTAAACAATTTGCAAGATTTAATGCACACATGAGTAATGACATACCTGCATAACCAAACAGCCAACTCCGAGAAGTAATCAGAGCCTCCACATTATCTGGAAGTAAAGATGATCGCCACTTGTTCAAAACCCTACCTGGCAGCAAACCAAGAATATATCAGCAATTAATCTAAAACAATAACTAGATACGAAGAAAGAGGGAAAGGAAAAATGAAAAATGCCTAAAGTAAATAAAAATACATAAGAAGAATATACAAAAAATACAATTTACCTCCAATACTAAAAGTTGATTAAGAAGCAACGGTTGTGAGAGGCACAGTCAAATGAAAATGATTTAATTTTATAATATTTTTTGATTAATTGAAAATGAATTAATTTTTTTTGGGTCATATTGTAAACGAATTGATTAATTGAACATTTTGAGTACTTTTATAATATTTTATAATTTATAATATTCAAAACGGATCGAGGAAAAATAAAAATATGGAACGGGTAAATATGATGAGAAAATAGAGGTCTCGATTTCAGTTTCAAGAAAAACTGACCTAACGTGACTTTTCGATAAAAAAACGAGCCAAACAGGTTAACCTCATATGGAATAGTATAGATTTACACAGTAGCTCGTAGTTCGGAACCGGATCGAGGAAAAGTAAGAGTATGAAATGAGTAGATATGATGTGAAAATAGAAGTTTTTGTTTCAGTTACGAGAAAAACCGATCTAACGTGCCTATTTGATAAAAAACGAGCCAAACAAGTTAACCTCGTATGGAATAGTATGAATTTACACAGTAGCTCGTAGTTCGGAACCGGATCGAGGAAAAGTAAGAGTATGGAATGAGTAGATATGATGTGAAAATAGAAGTTTCGGTTTCAGTTTCGAGAAAAAACGACCTAACATGCCTATTTGATAAAAAACGAGCCAAACAGGTTAACCTCGTAAGGAATAGTATGAATTTACACAGTAGCTCGTACTTCGGAACGGGATCGAGGAAAAGTAAAAGTATGGAATGAGTAAATATGATGTGAAAATAGAAGTTTCAGTTTCGAGAAAAACCGACCTAACGTGCCTGTTTGATAAAAAACGAGCCAAACAGGTTAACCTCGTATGGAATAGTATGAATTTACACAGTAGCTCGTACTTCGGAACCGGATCGAGGAAAAGTAAAAGTATGGAATGAGTAAATATGATGTGAAAATAGAAGTTTGGGTTTCAGTTTCGAGAAAAACCGACCTAGCGTGCTCATTTGATAAAAAATGAGCCAAACAGGTTAACCTCGTATGGAATAGTATGGATTTACACAGTAGCTCGTAGTTTGAAACCGGATCGAGGAAAAGTAAAAGTTTGGAATGAGTAGATATGATGTGAAAATAGAAGTTTTGGTTTCAGTTTCGAGAAAAACTGACCTAACGTGCCTATTTGATCAAAAACGAGCCAAACAGGTTAACCTCGTATGGAATAGTATGAACTTACACAGTAGCTCGTAGTTCGGAACCGGATCTAGGAAAAGTAAAAGTATGGAATGAGTAGATATGATGTGAAAATAGAAGTTTTGGTTTCAGTTTCGAGAAAAACCGACCTAACGTGCCTATTTGATCAAAAACAAGCCAAAGAGGTTAACCTCGTATGGAATAGTATGGATTTACACAGTAGCTCGTAGTTCAGAACCGGATCGAGGAAAAGTAAAAGTATGGAATGAGTAGATATGATGTGAAAATAGAAGTTTTGGTTTCAGTTTCGAGAAAAACCGACCTAACGTGCCCATTTGATAAAAAATGAGCCAAACAGGTTAACCTCGTATGGATTTACACAGTAGCTCATAGTTTGAAACCGGATCGAGGAAAAGTAAAAGTATGGAATGAGTAGATATGATGTGAAAATAGAAGTTTCGGTTTCAGTTTCGAGAAAAATCGACCTAACGTGCCTATTTGATCAAAAACTATGATTTAGCATTTATATCGTTAGCAAAAATGTTGATTTGTAAAGAATAATCATTAAAAAAAGTTCCGATTAATCCCCCGCCTAGCGCCTAGGCGCTGCCGCGCTAGGCGGCTAGGCCCTTACCTCCCGCCTAGATTCCGCATTTCTGTCTACCGTTTTTCAGAACACTATAAATTCCCTTGTCATCAGAAATGTCTCGATCCGAATTGATGCGAACTACTTTTTCTTCAACCGAATCCAAAATGTCTCGATCCGAATCTGAATTAATCCAAACTACTTTTATCCGAACCGAATCAGAAATGTCTCGATGCGAATCCTAATCGACCCAAACTACTTTTATCCGAACCGAACCGAATCCGAATCAACGACTCAATCCGAATGGTCTCTGTCCAAACCGAATCCAAATCCGAACTAGACAAACCCGAACTATATCCGGTCCGATCCGATCCGATCCGACAACAATCTGAATTGAAAAATGATCCGAACAAATCCGATCTGAATGATCCGATCCGAATCCGATCTGAATGATCCAATTGCCAGGTCTACTAGGAAGGGGTGCGGAGAGATTATCACAATCACCGATAGTGCTCTCCTACACAAGTGTCTCAATGCAGAGTTGATAGACACTCCACAAATCATGCACACTCATATGTACACATGAAAGGCCAAAACAATCGTCGACCTACACTTTCCTCATATCATAAAGAATCTCATGGTGCAACAGAAGGTGTATGTAGTTGAGAAGGAATGGATATTCGATGAGATACTCACTACTAGTGTTCTGTGAACTCTTGAAGAAGCAGTTGTTGATGATGAAAAAGAAGATGATGATGAGAAGTCTCAACTGAGAATCAAAGGAAGATCAAGTTCAGATCCAAGTGCAATCACTCAGTCATTAGCATGCATCACGAAAGTTGTTAAAGAAGGAGCTGAGCTTAATGCGTCCTAACTAGACATTATAGCTACTCAGGTTTCTCAGCTTACTAAGATTCAGAGTGATGCCTTAGATCTTGAACGTGTTTTCACTGAGAGCTTTATCAAATCGTCTTCCTAGTCTTTGTTTGTTCCATATTTTATTTTTCTTATCTTTTGTCTAAGCCTAGCCAATGCCTTGTTCTTCTCTGATAATTAATATGAAATCATAGCATGCTTATCTTTTTATCATTGATTATGCTTGATTAGCTAGCTTGACTGATTGTGCATAACTTGACCCTACTAACCTTTGTGCATTGTTCAATGAGAGTTAGTGTACTAGGAGTTCTGATAGTTCCCTTATGTTGTATTATAAATGCCTTTTCGATGATGTCAAAAGGGAAAATTTATAAGTGTGCATGTTGACGTGCTAACTCATTTGCCAAGGTTAAGAGGGAATTAGACCTGTCTTGGTCTAAGGGGGAAGAAAAGTATACTTATTCAAAGAGAAAGGTGAAAGTGGAAGTGAAAGCTCGGTATGTTCCCATATTTTCAAGGTTGGTATAATTCTGTTTTCATATGATTAACATGCAGAGTTCTATAAGTTTATCATCATCAACAAGGGGGGAAATTGTTAGTTGAGCAAGCATTAGCTTAACTCAGTTACTTAAGTTTTGATAATTATAAACTTAGTATTTAACAGTTTACATGAGTTTTAAGCATTACATGTCTGCTTATAATTATAATGGTCAAGCTTACACGTTACAAGTCCCGCTTATGGAAGATTCATAAGTGTAAGGGTCACACTTAGAAGTTTACAAGATCGCTTAGCAGCGCGATGGTCGAGCTAAGGATCCATAGAAAGACTAAGCATACCAGAGAACTTAAATAAGAAATAATGCATACAAGAAGTGGAAAACAAGGAGAAAGCGCGTTTTCCAAATATAAAGCACGTGTTAAATATGCACTAAATAAAATGCAAGTTGTTAAGGTTGCATATTAATCGAGCTATATGGACCGTACACGTGTTAGCTTACTATGAAAGGTGGTGAGCGTGAAGGTCGAGCTCAACCATGTGTTAGAAGCTTATTTAACAAAAGTCAAGTTGCAAATTTGTTCAACTGAATCAAGAAGGGAATTCTTGATGACCAATGATATTTAAGCACATGTTAAATATGTTGCATATTGATTTGTATAGAAAGCTAGAGTTTTAGCTTGTCTATAAATAGGAGAAAACTAGGACTACTTAAGGGTTCTGAGTTTTTTGACCTTGAGAGAGTTATTGCTTTGTAATAAGCTTGGGAGTTTTTGTTTTCATTTCGAGGAAGTGAGGGAGAAAAACACTAGATAGAGTGCTTTGTAGAGAAACTATTGTAAGCTTGATTACAAGACTAATAAGAGTGAAAAGTGAGTCTTATCCTGGATCATATTGATGTAAGATTTTCACTTATTGAGTGATATATTGCTTCAACACATTACTGTCTCTTTCTTCTACTAAGATTGAATTCCAAGTCGCGCTCAGACTTGATTCGTGAAGAAACACCAAGATCTAACAAGAAGAATATGAGGTAGAACACCATTCAACACATCCCAGTTCCAGTTGTCATTAACCCATAATTTGGCGACAACATGATTTAACTATGAGATTGTCTCCGGTAGAAGCTTATCAATCAGCCATGAATAATCTCAGAAAGGCTTGGATTGCCCATCGCCAACGCTAGCTTGCAAGCCCTTGGAAAGAGTCGAAGCCCCATGAACTATACCTTTCCAAGTGCGAGAAGAGCCTTCAATCACGTAACATATCAGCGTCCAACCTGTTATTGCAGGTGTTTTGACACAAGATCCGACTTATGAGTTATGACTTATGACCTTCCAACTTACTAATTGATTGAGAAACCTTCATCAAGATACTCTTGTAAGTAAAAGTCACGGTTACAACGGGAGCTTGAACCTTTCCCTTGTCTCTCATCCATTAAATACCCTTTATATTAATAAGCTCCTTTATTTGTCTGATCCTCACTATGAATGTACGACCTCAGAACTCATCAGCCATGACAATTCTTTTGTTTTCTCGGCCTCTAAAAAAGCTAAATTCACCTCTCTATCGGCTTTCACCACCCCCTCTACTTTCATCTTCTTCGATCAAAAACTCACTGTAGATTGATTTCCTTCCGTTATTATATGAGAATCTATATCAAGTAAGAAAGAAATCAATGTTTCTTAATTCCCTTTTGGTTGAGTAATTCTTACTTGTATTTCTAATCCTTATTATGATTTAAGTATTCTGTGTCATATTGGCCTTGATTAGACCTCTATTACGCAGACATCCAACCACTCTAGATACACTTGATGTATAGAAGAATTTCCTTTTAATTGTGGGATTTTCACTAGCCAAAGAACATTGCAGACTTTGCAGTAGTGCATATGAATTTCAAAATTCACATTAGTAATGATGGTGAGATCTGGTATAGATCACAAATCTATTCTATTTTCTATTATACAATATATATTTATTAAGTTGAATGTAATTAGTTGGGTTAATATGGGATGTTTGAGGGTTGCAGGACTTGATGATGACGTTAGCTCGGCAAACAAGAGTACTATGTGCCAAAGTTTGAATTTCTGTTCTTATATATTTCAACTTTGTGAGATAATATTTAAATTTAAATATCCTTCAAATTGTTGGAATAAAATTTTGTGATCCAGAATTTCTCTCTAACATATTGTTGATGCTATATTTTACAAACTTTGAGCTTAAACTTTCAATTGTCCTTTCACAATAATCCAAGTAATGACTAATAATCAATCGAAAAAACACTAATAAGTAAGACCTCAAAGTAAAAGAATATAAATCTTAATCTTAATCTTATCTTACCTTAATATATCTTAATATACTATAAAATTGGCATTGTTTGGCATCATTAATACCCTCCTAATTGTTTGGCATCATTAACCTCTAGAGTTCATATTACTTGGTCCTAATTTGTTCGGCCCATGGTTAGCCCAATAGCCCAATCCCTCCTCCTTAGCCTATAAATAGAGACATTCTCCATTGTGCAAGAATATCTTCCTCTCTTCCTCTCTTCATCGCTCTTCCTCGATTTTGAGAAGTATGCTCTGTAGTTGCCCACATACGGGATCCTCTACATCAGAAACTCGATTTTCTTTCTTAGATCTAAACCGATTTGAGAAGTATGCTCTGTAGTTGCCCACATACGGGATACTCTACATCAGAAAATCGATTTTCTTCTTAGATCTAAATCGATTTGAGAAGTATGCCCTCAAACTCAACTTGGGTTTTGTTTAAATTTCCCCAGTTGCCCTTATTTTCTTTAATCATCTTTTTGGAAATAAGTGTGAAAGAAAAACTAAAATCTCTCACATAAAATGAAAGTTGCATTAGCCTTCTACTCAATTAGGAAAAATAAATAGTCAAATTAAGTAAATTAAGCTTCACGTCCCTTTGAATTCCAGGAGTCCACATAATTCACTTCTTATCCTTTATTACTATTAAATAAAAGTCCTTTCTTATTTTGAAACCGCATCGAACATTTGCTCTTTCTATGTTCCGACCCTTCTTTGCACAAGTCAAAGCATCACCTCCATTGCTCTATAAATAAATAAATGAACACACACATACAGTCCAATAAGAGAGCCCATCATCATGAATCTATATATTATATCATATCATAATCCTTATAAAGTTGAGTTTTTTAAGCATATTTCTCAACATACCCTTATTTTCATTATTGATCTTTTTGAAATATATGCGAAAGAAAAGCGAAAAACTCTCAAATAAAATAGAAGTTGTATTAACCCTCTACTTGATTATGGAAGATAAATAGTCAAATTAATCAAATTTAACTTCATGTGTTTTGAATTCCAAGACTACAAGTAATTCATTTCATATCCTTTAGTACAATTAAATATTGTCATTCTCAAAACCGCCTTAAACCTTTTATCTTTTTATGTTCCAACCCTTCTTTGTAGAAGTCAAAGCATAACCTCTTTCACTCTACAGAAATTAATGCACGCATACAGTCGCATAAGAGTGGCCATCACCATGAATCTATACATATGAATAAAAAATTGAGTGGTTTTATGATTGGGAAAAGATGATCAATATCAAAGTGAAGTCAAACATAATGTCAATTTATTCTTATAAATTTTTATTCTTCTGCATGTTTTCTATTACCTTCAATTCTTAATATGTGTATATAGTTTGTTGTCATTTTACGATGTTAGTTAATATAGTGGATGAAATGGAATTTAAAACTTTAAAAAATAGGCTCAAATAATAACAACGAAAGGTTACATACCTAATCAAAAAAAATGTAATATACAATATTCCATGGAGTATCACACATGGTACACAAGTTACGTAATAAAAAAAGCTTCAATTGCAAGTATGTGCTTGACCGACAATGCACATTGTATGTTAAAGCAATAAATTATTCTATTAATTTCTAAGAAGAATGCCGCCTCAATTATATGTTTTCACCTATACAAAGATCCAACAACCCAAACACAAGCCCGTGCGAAGGACACAACTCTTCAATAAAAGTAATTTTCCTTAGAAAAAAGAAAGACACAATAGCCCGTGCATAGCACGGGCATTCCATCACTAGTATATATATAAATTAGGGGGATTTCAAATCAATAAATATGAAATTACATTTGTCATCAAATGTTATTTAAGATTTTTAAATTCTATTGTCTCTTCCGCACCCATTGAAGGACCCTATTCTTCTTAATGTGTTTCATTGTAACCCGACCATTCCAATCCACAATCAACTTAAACGTCCAACACCATAAATCGAAATTAAAGTATAGAGGAAATCGATTAAAAAAACATTACAGAAGTTGAACCATTGAGATCCCCAGTCAACTTAAAAGCCATATGCCCTAAATAACCATTAAAAGTCTCAACTATGGCTTTTGGGAAATCACCATTAAAAATCTCAACCTTGGGGTTTCAGAAACTATTCAACTTCTAGAATACTAAACCATGGATGTGTATATACAAGATCATACTCACCTCAGTTCCTTCCTCTACTACGTAGCAACAAAGAACAAGTCTGAAACAATGAACCATGCTGGAGCTCCACAACCACCAATGAACAAGGCACTGACTCAATTGCTCTACCTTGGTCGTGCTCACGCTGCAATAGGGAACACGGTACACCAAAATACAAATCCCTTTGCCTTTTTACTAGGATCTTCCATTGTTTCTTTTTTCGTATTTTTTGTTTGTTTCCTTTATTTTATTGTGTAGTTTTTTTTCTCTATTTTTTCTCTTACCAACCGACATGGTACAACGTAATATTGTAGATTCAAATAAACGAATTCCTAAGTTTTATTTGAGGAAAACAATTAGATTGAGTAGACAAATATATTAGGGTATCTAATATCATGAACTACAAAGATATCAAAATAAAAAGACGGCTGAAATAAGTGATCTTTATTTCAAATCAATTTAGACAACAAGATTAACTACACCACTAACAATATGAAGAGGAAAAATATTATGTTGACTGAATAATATAAAAACAATTATACATATAAAAAGTAAATGATTATCATTTTATTGACCTAAATTGGATAGGGTTGTTGGAATATTCGTAAGTTTTATTCAAGGAAAACAATGAGAATTAGTAGACAAATATATTACGGTATCTAATATCATGAAGTACAATGACATAAAATATATAAAATACCAAAATAAGTGACCTTTGTCTCAAATCAATTTACACAACGAGAATAGTTGCATCACTAATAATATGAAAAAGGGACAATTATTAGTGTTAGGTCACTAATATAAACATTCTTATATATAGAAAAATTAAATGATTATTATTTTCATGGCCTAAATTAGATAAGGTTGGTGGATTATTTGAAATATAGATTAAATAAAACTAGATTAAAATATTGGTAGAGTATTTTAAATTGTATTATTATTCTGTATAGAAAATATTTTAATTAGGTCAATTAGATAGGGCTGTTGAAAAATTCAAAATGTAACTACAATAAAACCAGCATAATAATATTCATATAGTATTTTAATGTATTATTATTCTTTATAGAAAAATAATAATACAATAAAACCACTAGGGCACGGAAAAGAAAAGATAAGAAAAAACATAGAAAAAAGCTACACAATAAAATAAAGAAAAAACAAAAATTCCGGGAAAAGAAACAATGGCCCGTGCTACACACGGACCCTAAGGTCCTAGTATAATGTAAAGTTGGGTTAACCAAAAAACACTAAATGCATATTCTTGCATATTTATGACATCCTATACTCTTTAAAAACTATACAATTAATATACCTAAAACGAGATGCAACACTATTAGGAAGAACATAAGAGAAATCAAAACAATTCAAGAATTATGTTAATCTATCTAATTATCAAATAAAACGAGATGCAACACTATTACTTATAAAGACTTTATTTTAGATAAGTACTTATCAATATTTTAATAAACATGCAATAAATTAATTTTATTTTTTCTTTCATAATCTAATTTTTCTTGAAAAATACACGCATTTTTGTACAAAGTATTTTTTATCCAAATACATTTCTTCAGAAAAAGCTTTTTATAAATAATAATATCTTTATAAAGACATCCACTAAACAAACCCCTAATCTAAAACCTACAAGGGTGATATAAGTACGAAAAAACGTGATAAAATAGCGGGTGAGCTAAAACACTAAATGAACTCCTCTACTCCTCATAAATTCAATTAATTTATGAATTTTTTTCTATTTGGTATTTACATTTTCATCTCTCTTTTACATGTTTTTCTTTAACCTTTAATCTTACAAAATTCATTTTTATTGAAAGTTTAAACTATTTCCAAAACTACACAATTAATATACCTGAAAAGAGATGCAAAATTATTACGAAAATTATGAGATATATCAAAACAATCCAACAACTATGTTATCTATCTAATTATCAAATTTAATCAAATCTATAGATCTAATTATCAAACCTAATCTAATTTATAACATTCACGTGTAATACAAATACGGGAAAAGGAGATAAATGATTCATGCGTAACACGAGCCTAAAAGGAACTAGTAGTCTGATAAATAAAGGTTTGACACATAACCAATGATGGGTTAGTGGATATTAAGATTTGCAGTGAGAAATGGCTAGAAAGAATGGACAAGAGAAGGAAAGTATAATGCCGTTAATGGAGTCAAGTTACGGCAAAGAATCAGCTCTAAAATGGTGGATGTACTGGAGGACTTTGTTTATAGCCGTTGCTGAGCGTTTCGCCTACAACCAGGCCAAGAACGGATGGTTGCTCATTTCCTATTTAAAAGAACAACGCCTCATTATCCATCACTAACTCTGTTGATGATTTTATAATTTATCAGTAATGTGTTTCCTTAACTTTTTCAAGAAACGAGCACTTCATTTAACAACTCAAGACACAAATTCTCCACCGTCATCCATGGCGTACAGACAGTTCGAAGGCCAGTCACGCCTTCCTCAATTCATTGTTCCCAATCGTTATGATGTCAATCTCAAGCCGGATCTTTGTTAACTTAATTGAACTGAACTAAAAACTTAGAACACATAAATAAACCTTGATGAACTGATCTCAGTGAAGGAAGTGAACACACAAATTGAGCAAGAACAGGAAGAGGAAAAATGAAAAGTAAACTAGAACATTGTATTGAATTGATGCTGAATGTATTACAGAAGTGAGTCTATTACAGAGTACATAGAGTAAAGCTCTATTTATAGACAAAGACGAACAAGAGAGACAGCTAATGATCTTGAGAAAGATATGTCTTGGTCAACACACTTCTAACAACCAAGTAACAGAATTAGTTATGATGATGTATTGCTGGCGTGTGTAGACGAGGCTTCACTTCAGCAATTTGCATCCTCCTTTCTTGCTTAGCTTGCTCAGCATCACAACATCACAACACTCCCCTTCAAGCTAAGCATGCTTGTAATGAACAACAACACCTAATTTGTTGAGTAATTTGTGAGCTTGCTCAAGACCCAGGATTTTGGTGAAGACATCTGCAAGTTGTTCTCTGGTGTTGACATACTTGGGGCTCATCTCCTTCTTTAGCACCTTTTCCCTTACCAAATGAAAGTAAGCCTCGATGTGCTTTGTTCTCTCATGGAAAACAGGGTTCTTAGCTATATGAAGGGCAGCTTGATTGTCACCGTATAGTTCTACAGGCTCTGATCTAGACAAAGATCATGAAGTAACTTTACCAGCCATGTTATTTCACAACTAGTAAAGGCCATGGATCTATATTCTGACTCAGCTGTAGACATAGCAACAAAGGATTACTTCTTAGTTCTCCAGGAAATTAAGGATTTTCCTAGAAGGACACAGTATCCAGATATGGATTTCCTTGTCATGGGGCAGGATTGCCAGTCAGCATCACAGTATGCTCTGAGCTTTAGGTCAGAGTTTTTGGCAAAAAGTGAGCCTTGTCCAGGTGAAGCCTTTAGATACCTTAGTAAATGTTTTGTGGCTTTCCAGTGATCCACAGTTGGTTCTTGCATAAACTGTGACAGAATATGCACTGAATAAGTGATGTCTGGTCTGGTCACAGTCAAGTAGATTAGTTTTCCTATGATTTTTCCATACTGATGAGGATTCTTCATCTTCTCCCCCTCACTTGTTAATTTTATATGACAATCAAGGGGTGTCATTAGAGGTTTTGAATCCATCATGTCAGATTCCTCTAATAGTTCCAAAGTATACTTTCTTTGATTCAAGGTAATTCCTTCAATAGTGTTGTCAACTTCAATGCCCAAGAAATACCTCATTTCACCTAAGTCTTTCATTTGAAAATGTCTTTCAATGTGCTCTTTTAACTTGATGATTTCACTAGGATCATTGCCAGTGATGATCATATCATCAACATAGACAAGGAGAGTTGTGAAAGATTTATTTTTGACTTTAGTGAACAAAGAGTGATCTGCTAAGGATTGAACAAATCCTGCTTTAACAATCACATTGCTAATTTTGGCAAACCATTGCATAGGAGCCTACTTAAGACCATATAGAGACTTGTTTAATTTTCATACTAATGACTGAATTGTCCATGTATTATTTCTTTCAAGGGCAGCTAGCTCAGTAAGCATGGTTGTGCACCATTCTTTTTCCTTAAGTGCATCCTCTACTTTTGAAGGTTCTGTCATTGTGCTAAGATTTCCAACAAAGTGCCGGAAAGTAGGTGAGAGTGTAGGAGAATGAGCTGTAAGAACAACAAAATCCTTAATCCAGGATGGTTGTTTTATAATTCTGGATGGTTTTGTAGAAATAGGAATATAAGGTAGAGATGAACGAGAGTTAGATGATGTACATTGCTCAGAGGAAGTAGAGATAGAACATTGTTCAGGTGATTCAACAATGGGGTTAGATATGACCAAGTTGTTATCACTTATATTATGTACAATGTCATTATCATATAGAGCAGTGAAAGAATCTATGACAGAAGAGATGTTAGAGGTAGAAGTGGGAATGAAATCTTTATGAGGAAAGAAATGTTCATAGAAATGAATATATGCGCTCATCGTAAGCTTATGACTTTGCAGACCAAAGACTTTGAAGCATTTCGTTCCATAAGGATATCCAAGAAAAAGAGCAGGCTCTGAGCGAGCATCAAATTTCTTGATAGAAGGCTGATTCTTTGTTGACACAAAACATAGTCAACCAAAGACTTTTAGATTTGAATATGAGGGTAATTTGTTGTATAACACCTCATAAGGTGATTTGTTGTTTAGAATAGGATTAGGGAGCCTATTTATGATGTATGTAGTTGTGAGGACACTTTCACCCCAAAAATGTAGAGGAGTACATGACTGAAGCATAAGGGCTCTTGAAATTTCTAATATATCAGTGGCGTCTTTCAACCCGTCCATTTTATTTAGGATTATACATGCAAGAAGCTTGATGAATAATTCCTAAATAATGGAGTAATGAAGTGACAGATTGATTGAAAAATTCAGACCTTTGATCACTTCTTATGATTTTGACATTAGTAGATAGTTGATTTTGCATCAATAGAATGAATTCTTCAATTTTTCAGGAACTTCACTTTTATGTTTTAGAAGAATGGCCCAGACTCCCCTGCTATGATCATCAACTGTGGTTAAGAAAAATCTATAATGATCATGGGTAGGTGTGTCAAAAGGTCCCCAAACATCAACATGCAACATATCAAGAACAATTTAGAATGAGAGGCACTAGGAGAGTAAGTGCATTTAGTCTGTTTAGCAAGTGGAAAAATAGCACATTCATGAGACCTAGAGGATTTCACTATAGTGTTGATTGCACTTATGTTTTTAAGTTTCTCAACAGGAGCATGACCAAGACGCATATGCCATAGATCAGATTCAGATAGATTGTATTTACAAGCTTTAGGAAAAACTGAAGGAACATAAAGTTTGGAAACATTGAAAGAAGAACTATGAGAAGATATAGAGGCTTTAGGATTCATGTAGAATAAGCCATTTTGGTAATTACCACGAGCAATTGTCATCTTATTTGCAAGGTCCTGAATATCACAAACATCAGGGGTCATATGTACATGATAAAAAGAATCATGCATAACCTTTGCAAGAGAAAGGAGATGAAATTTGAAAGAAGGAATATAGAGCACATTGTGCAGAAGTAGATTGCCAAATTTAACATCACCAGTGTGAGTTATAGGCCTAGTACTTCCATCAGGTAAGTAAATGACAGTGTTAGAGGTTGTAGCAATTGGATTGATTAGAATATCATAAGTGTATGTCATGTGATCTGTAGCACCACTATCCATAATCCACAAAGTAGTGTTAGAGTGAAATACACTAAGACAATGCATACCTGGAAAGGATTGAGGAGACTGAGCTTGTTCAGAGGTGGAAGCTGAGTTTTGTAAGAAGGACAAGAAGCTTCCAATGAGTTGTTTGTGCTCTGGAAGAATAGTATTCATGTAATTTCCATGAGCAAGATCAACCAAGACATTCTGGTGTGAATTAGTTGAGGTCCAACTCTGGGAAGTATTCACTGCATTGGCTCTAGAAGTGAAATTGTGCCTTTGCTGATTAGCATTAGACTGTCCAAAAGAGTCTGTTGTTGACCTATTTTTGTTCTTGTAATGCCATGTAGGATAGCCATGTAGCTCCCAACATTTCTCCACCCTATGCTTGCCAGAGCAGTGAGAGCAAACATCTCTCTTCTCCTTATCATTAGAGTATTTCCCTTTCTTGTTGGAGAAGAAGGGAGTGAGCAGTACTAGGGCTTGGAGTTGGAGTTTCCATAAGTAGCTGTCTCCTGGCATTGTCATAAGATGAGTTTAGTCCCATTAGGAACTTTAGCAGCTTATCTTCAAGAGAGGCCTCCACAGTTTGCTTGGCCAGATCACACATACACTTACCACATTTGCAAAGAATTGCAGGAGTAAGTACAACAAGTTGCTGCCAAAGACCTTTGAGCTTAGTAAAATAGTCAGTCAGAGTCAAGTTTCCTTGACGACATTCTTCTATTTCCTGTTTAAGTTGGAATAGACAATTTCTTTTTCCAAAACTATCATCCAAATCACTCCACATCTCTGCAACAGTGTCATACTCTTCTATGGTGGTATAAATGTCTTTGGATACAGTGTTTAGTATCCAAGATGAGACCATATCATTACAACAATCCCTTTGAACAACATTTTCATAAGTTCTAGGTAAAGATCCATTGACTGTCCACAGCTTGTTCTTGACAGAGAGTGCTTTGAGCATGGATCTTTTCCACCTCCTATAGTTGTCTCCAGTCAAGGTAATGGAAGATGGAGTGACACCAGAATTATCAGATTGATGAATGAACAAGGGATCGTGAAGAGTAGATGCAGGTATGGACTGGTCCGGAGGTTGTGCAGTAGTCATTTCTACCATGAATGGGAACATGAACTACACAGAATCAGTAATAGATTTATTAACAAGAGACATGAACTAAGACATAAAGCTCAATTGATCTGTAGAATAGATCAATATAGATGAGATCAGATTCTCAGTTCAAATTGGAAAGGATTATCGACAGTTTACAGCGGAAAGAACAGAGTCGACCATGATGAAACAAGTATAGAGAAAACAGTAGATAAGGACAATAGATTTTCAGGATCAATTAGAGCAAAATCATGAAACAGAATCGATCTGCAAGATCAATAGAGACGCTCTAATGTACTGCTCTAATACCATGTTAACTTAATTGAACTGAAGTAAAACTTAGAACACGTAAACAAACCTTGATGAACTGATCTCAGTGAAGGAAGTGAACACACAGATTGAGCAAGAACACAAATAGGAAAAACGAATAGTAAACTAGAACATTGTATTGAATTGATGTTGAATGTATTACAGAAGTGAGTCTATTAAAAAGTACATAGAGTAAAGCTCTATTTATAGACAAAGACGAACAAGAGAGACAACTAATGATCTTGAGAAAGATCTGTCTTGGTCAACACACTTCTAACAACCAAGTAACAAAATTAGTTACGATGATGTATTGCTGACGTGTGTAGACGAGGCTTCACTTCAGCAACTTGCATCCTCCTTTCTTGCTTAGCTTGCTCAGCATCACAACATCACAACAATCTTGTCGCATGTAAGTTCATCGGTGATGTTTCAATCGACGTTGACATCGTTTCTCCCACCAAGTTCCTCGTCCTCAATGTCGCCGACCTAGATGTGGATTCCAATTCCATCTCTTTCACGCTGCTATCGGCTTCTCATGTAACACTTGATTGAAAAAATAGATTAATTGGCATGATTAGTTTGATTGATTAGTTTTGAATTAGGAGTTGCATTCTCTGGGGATTGGATTCATGAAAGAGGATGAGATTTTGGTGGCAGAATTTGCGGACAAGTTACCGAAGGGAGTTGGAGTTCTCAAGATTAAATTTGATGGAATCTTAAATGATCTAATGAAAGGGACGTTGACAACTAGAAATTCTGTCACGACTGCCTTGCCTCCTAGGGTTACCATCTTGCGCATCATTCTAGGGGCCACACTGTGTTCGCACCCAAGCTTGCCAGCTCCATAGAAAATGAATCAGATCCTCCTGCTTCTTTCCGAGCTTCTAGAACATGTTGTAGAACATGATCTCAACCGAGCTCCCTGAGTTGACCAGAATTCTTCTCACATCAAAAGTTTCTAACCGGATCGATAAGACGAGTGGATCGTTGTGGGGAAGTTGTAACCCCTCAAAGCTCGCTAATGAGAAAGATAGGATCTCTCTTCTTTTCGCTTGGGGCTTATTGGAGGTCGTGCACGTCAATATAAGCACTTCCATAGCATGGCACCTCTTTCGGTACTCATGCTTGTTCACCAATCTGTCTAACTGCAGACTTGATGAAGTGGATGATCTACCTCTGCTGGTAGTCTAGGTCAACGACAACGGTGTCTTATGCGTCAATGTCATGCACGCCCTGACTGACGAAATCGTTAAGGAAGCCCCACCTTGCTAGAGCTCACTTCAAACAGAAGCAATCTTCGGTGTTATTCCCCTTCTCTTTATGATAAGCGTAGTTTTTAGACTTGTCTCGTTTGCCGGGATCATTTTGTTGCTTTTGTGGTCATACGAAGAAATCCTTGTCTTTAATCTGAGGCAGGATCTGTTGGATAGGAAGCTTGTAGACAAAGTGAACGGACTTATGAGGAGGGTTTGTGAAAATCCCTCTCTCGTTAGACGCATTTCCTTTGTTCTTGTGCTTTGCCTTCCCATCAGTCCTCTCTCGTGTACGAATCGGCGAAGGTGATTTGCGATCTTGAGATGTCTTTCTATCGTCCTCAATCTTCACGTACTGTCTGGTCCTTTCCTGCAGTTCGACTACGCTTCGTGGGACCTATAAAGTGAGGTTTTCCTTGAGCCAACTGTCTGCTGGCAGAGCCAGCTGAAACGCTTCCACGGCCATATGCTCAGCACAATGATCCATCTTGGCATATCTCTCCATGAACCTAGGGACAAACTGCCTGAGCGACTTGTGTATTTTCAGCTTCAATAAGGCTCCTACAGACATGGGTTCCTGACTATTGGCTATGAAATGGTCAACGAACTTCCTAGTCATTTGTTTCCATGATGTAATTGAATTGCATTCTAACATATGAAACCAATTCAATGCAGTTTCCCAAGAAATAGTTTGCATAATAGTGGTTCATGATAAATCCATAATTTCATTTTATGCAACAACGAAGCAATATGCATAACAGAATCGGATTTTCCATCATAAAATTCAAAATAAAGAGTCGAGAACTTAGACGGTGGTTTATAGTCTCGGATGGATCAATTATACGAATTTGACGTCATCTTGGCTAGCCTGATTGCTGCATCCTCGCGAGCGTCCAATAGAGCATCGGTCTCGCGTCTCACAGAATATTCCGAAACGTGCAATGGGCTTGGACACGTGCCCTTCTTGAATCGGCCTGTTGACAGTGAAGTTGCCGCAACTGAGCACTCTCGGCCCCGGGCTGCTAGCTCCCTTCCCAATCCTGTGTGAAACAGAGGCTTCTGAAGTTCTGATCCCCAAACTGCAAATTTCTAACTTCGTGAGCGCGATCTGTGGGGTTGTTGGGTGTTCGAATGACGAGATGCCTTCTCTTCGCCAATCAGAGAATTTTGGAGTCTCCACCTACTGTGTGGAATTCGTCGTACGTGGTCGGACGAGGACTTGGACCCGGAGGTGTGTCGAGTCAGAATATGTTGGGCTGTGCGAGAGCGTGATTCCAAGTGCCCCCTCCGAACCGAACTAGGGCTTCGACAGGGTCCACCGTGCTCTCTCCGTCCGGACCGCCTCGTCTCGATCTCGCTGCCATGATTAGGGCTGCGGTGGTTATGAGTCAAATCCAATGAATCATGTCGTAAGGGTTCCGCCAATCGGGCCGCCCTTAAGTACCGATGCAAACCGCCTCTGCCCGCGCATCAAGTGGTGTGAGCCGCCTTGGGTGTGACCCTCTTCTCGGCGTCAATTCATAATCGTCGCGCGCTCTCCTAGCGAAGATTGGGCTTCGTCGGTTAGGGTTTTGTCAATTAGGGTTCCGGGAACCCTATTTCTTTCTCCTTCTTGAGCAAGGAAGCACAGAACGTGGTGATTTTTGCCTCCTTCTCCTCCAGTAGTCGCACCTACACTAGGAACTTTGCCTCCAGCGCGACGCGTGCCGCTTCAACATCTCCACCGCCGCCGAGTTCATCCCTGATGTCGAAAAAATGCCCCAAGACCGTCAAAATAATGCCCTTCGATTGGTGGTCCATCGTCTGTTCCCACAGATGGTTCCAATTGTGGTTGCACAAACCTTGAACGCATGTGAAATTAGACCGTGGAAAGATCTGGCCTCCCAATTGAGGAATTAACTGCACAAACGAAAGATTTGATAAGGACGCGGGATGTAGTCTCATGAGAAACAAAATGGTAGAAAAAGAGTTGTGATGGAGAGGATGAGCCTATCTCTTTTTAACAATGATGGTTCATTAGTTATTTAATTAATTGAATAATTAAAACCACCCCTCCTACTAATCGCTCCACTACTTGCAGCATTAGGAGGATTAGTTAAGATTTATGGATTTAAATTAAAGTTTCAAAATCATTATTAAATTTAATTCATTTAGTGATTATATTTTAATACATTGAATTCGGTTCTATCAGTTATGTTTTTCTTATACACGATCTGCGTATCATTATGTATTTTATAATTTAAATTTATGCAAGAGAGTTTAAATCAAATATATGTGACACAAGAAGAAGATCCTATGACGACTAAAGGATGGCAATCCAGAAAGTCAAGACTATTGAAGATTAGATCTGTTTAAGGGCCATACTAGGATCCAAAATTTTATTATTGCATTATATGAATGTTATGTTATCTCTTGCTTTGCAGGAATGTTGGTTTATTGATATTATATAGTTCACTTTTAGATAAACAACCATTGTACGCTTAGACCCCTTAAAAGAATAATGAGGTTGCCTTTCCATATCATAACCAAGAGACCCTTGGGATTCATTTGATAGTTTTTGTCTTAGGGAGGTATCCTTTGACCCATGGGGCAATACAGGTATGTCTAATAGGGGCATGATACCTTGGTATCGTTATACTTAACAAGAGATAAAAGAATCAGTTTTAGATCTTGAGGCATCTGATGCGCTTCACATAAGATGTGACCATCAACCAGGAATGATAAGGGTAATAATTAGTAAAGAGTTTACTTGCCTTGATTACATAAGACTTGGGAAAGTGCCTTAGTACGCTTAAATTTTATCTAAGATAGGATCTTGGAATCATTTTACTTACAAAGGACAAAATTAAATTGAGTAAAATGCACAATAACTTACTTTTTATAGCTTTTACGTATGAATTTAAGTTCTTGCACGTCAAGTATAATTTATTTGCATGTTTTATTGCGTTTAGTAGTTATAATATCTTTTAATCATCCCAATTTCACTCTCCACTCACTTGTTGAGAAGAGAAAGTTAAACAACACCAAATTCATATTGAGAAAGAACTTGAGAAATGTTCTCAAATCTGAGGGAAATGAGAACATCCTAGAAAAACATTATCCTTAAGCTGACTAAAATCTTATATGATGAGAAAAATACAACAACAAAGGTAATGGACCACATTCTGACTGAGCCATAAAAGGATGTTTTGATGCCACAAAGAAAAGAGATAATAAAATAGAAAATGTTCTAAGTACCTCGAAGATAATGGTACTTTGAGTTCCATTTCTGATATAAATGTAATTGAAGTCTTAACAACTAAAATTTGTACTTGGGTATTAGATATCATATCTCATTCTCACATTATTTATAATGTGCATGCAGTAAGAAGTAGAAGATGTTAAGTAGATAGAAATAGACCTGTGTGTTGAAGATGAAGCGATACTTTTTGCACTTATTGTAAGAAATTGTAGTCTATCCTTACCTCGTAGCTTAGTTTTAGAACTTAATAATTGTAATTTTAGTCTTTCAATTACTAAGAATCTTAGTTTGACTTTAGTTTTTGATATAGAGGGTTATGATTTCATCATTAAGTCTATACAAATAATGCCTTCTATACAAATGTGTACATGAGTAATGTAATCTGTGTTGGACCTCCAATCTAAAATTAATAACATGAACATAAAAAATCAAAAGACCGATGATCTGAGTATACCCAATGTATGAGATTGTCGCTTGGGCCATATAAGTGTAGAAACAATGAAGAAATTCCAAAGAGTGGGAACCTTAAAGTCGATTGATATGGAATCATTTGAACATGTGAGTCATATTGTTTTATGGTCATGATGACAAAGTCACTTCTCACTGGCATGAGTGAGAGGGATACTAAGGTCATTGCATACATATTGATGTCATAGAAGCTAGAAAAGTTTACATAGATTACATTTACTTATGATTTCTAGTAGATATGAGTAAACTATTATTTATTAAAGTTCAAAAGTTTTATAATGAAGTTAAAATTTGTAAGAAAATATAAGCGCTTTGATTAGATCGTGGTACAGTGAATATATGAACCATGAATTTTATCATCATTTAAGAAGTTGTGAGATTTTCACAAACCAACTAGGTTAGACATGGTCTTCTCAATAGTGACTTTTTGTTGATCTTCCTACAAATTTTGGAAATATGCTCTCAAAATTATTTGTTAACACTAAACAAGATTCCATCCAAAATGATAAGACACCACATGATATATTACAAGAAAAAATTCCTAACTTTTCATTCTAAAGATTTGAGTGTACAATAATTATGTAAAATTTTTATTACTTGACAAGTTTTCACCAAAATCAGACAAATGTTTTTTTATAGGTTACCCAAGGAAATGAGGGGGTATTATTTCTACAATCCTGTAGAGAACGAAGTGTTTGTTGCTAGTGATAGTGCCTTTTTGGAAAAAGATTTCTCTTCTAAGAACTCAAGTAGGAGAAATGTTTAGTTTGATGAAGTTCAAGTTTAGAAACCAACCCAATAGCAAGAGACATAGAAGATGTCACAGAGGAACTTGATATTAGAGGTGTACCTTCCCAAAGGGTAACCACCAAGATAAAAATGCAATTCCTCAAGTTGGTGAAGCACATGAGGTCCCACATACTAACGTGCTAAATCCTCTTGTTGAAGTCTCTCTAGTTGTTGGACCAGTTTAAGATCAAACATACTAAAGAGGCAACCTAGACGTGATGAGAATTTCAACTTAAATTTTAGCATTGATGCTCTACTTTTAGAGAATGATGATCATGATACCTATAAACAAGCAATGGCGGACCTCAACTCTGAAAAATGGCTTGAAGCCATGAGATCCGAAATGGACTCCATGTTTCAGAATAAAATATATGACTTGATAGATTTGCATGGGCAAAACCCATTGAATGCAAATAGGTCTTCAAAATCAAAATAGACAAGGATGAAAGTGTTTTTGTCTATAAGGCAAGATTAGTTGTCAAAGGATTTAGACAAGTTCATGGTATTGACTATGAAAAAACATTCTCACCGGTCATTATGATCAAGTCCATTAGGATAATATTAGAAATTGTTGCTTATTATGATTATGACATATGACAAATGGATGTCAATTTAGAACAGAATGTATACATGATGTAATTAGAAGGTTTTGAGAATCCAGGAAATCCTTAAAAGGTATGCAAGAAGATTTTGAGCAAGCATCTAGGAGTTGGAATAATCGATTTGATGAAGCGGTCAAACAGTTTGATATCATCACTTGTATCTGCGAGAAGTTTAGTGGGAGCAAAATAGAGTTTCTATGCCTATATGTCGATGACATATACTTGTGACATTTAGGAAATGACTTAGGAAGTATTTCTTAATGGAGAACTTAAGAGAAGTTGGAAATATAGTAGGCATTAGGCATTAAAATCTATAAGGATAGATCTAAGAGACCTATTGGTCTTGATCATGGAACCTATATGAATACGGTCCTTGATAGATTCAGTACGGAAAAATTAAGAAAATGGTCCTTGCCTATGCATCATGGTTTTCATCTCATTAAGAGACGGTGTCTAAGAGACATGGTGAAGCTGAGAAAATGAACAAGATGCCCTATGCTTCAGTCATGACATCCATCATGTATGAAATGACCTGTACTCACCTAGATGTTGCATATGCTCTGAGTTTGTCTAAATGATATAAATTAAAATGAAGCCAAGACATTAAAAAGTACTTGCAAAGAACTAGGGATGATTTCTTGGTATATGGATATGATGACGAGCTAGTTGATGAATAAAATGTAATACTACACTATGTTGATCGGTGAATATGTGTAAAATGCACAATAAAATAGACATTGCAAATCATTTGACCAAACCCATACCTAAGCCCAAACATGTGATAGTTGACCATTCTTTGTCCAAGGGTCTCAAGCTCATCGGAGAATCAGATTATTTTATGATAAATCTTGTTCATCGTTAATATAGACATTTATACTTGACGTATATATGAATTTCATATTATTATTTCATTGCTAGAAATTTAACAACGTATCCAAATAATTTTATAGTTAACAAATGGGTTCATCAAAACTGTTTTTGGTGAATGAAGCCCCATTAAGTGAACTGACATTATACAATTACTACAAGTCCTTGATCCAAGTCATTAACTTGGATACAAATGACTTATTTTAAAACCATATTGTAAGATTAATTAAAAAACGCCGGATTTCATGTCTTCTTGAGACATAGGGGTGTCTAACTGATTACAAGTGTATGGTGATACATATCAAACATATCTATCTTATAACTCTTCAGGTTCTTATTGTAGAGTTCTATGATTATTCATGATTAATGAGTTTCTTATATATTAGTACGATATAGTCATCATTTGACCGTTGGTATGTCTTTGACGCTGTCAAACGTTACCCGTAACAAGTAGCTATAAAAGCAGTGATTGGGATTGCCAAAGTTGAGTGGGAGCTATAGTCTTACATGATTGGATATGTCCTCCTATTCCGTGTATACCTATTATACATTTGGAAAGAAATGGTGGCTCGACCACTTGAAGAGTGAGAACTATGAAAAAATGCATGACCATGCTCAGATGGATTATTAGTAATCATCTATGATCTCAAGAGCTTAAGAAACATATATATTTGTCCATAAAGATGAGTTTCATCGTATAGTCAAATAAGACACTAACAATAATTTTTAACATTTCACACTTGTTTCAAAGACAAGTGGGTGATTGAAGGATTTTTGTTATTGATTCAAGGATGCAATTACTTATTATGAAATGAGATATTTAACGGAGATTTATAATTCGGTTATTTTGGATAGTCGTAGTAATTTGGCTAGAAGCCAACTATGATTTATGAACTTTATGTTATAATGTTCATTGTTATTATAATTGTTCGTACGAGGACACACCTAAGAGTGTATGGACTGGATCGAATTATTGAGAGATTATTATATAATGTATATAATATAAAGTTATATAAGATATAGCTTTAAGATAGATTTTATTAATAATAAGATGTTATTATTAATAAAATGATATGAATATATTTAATTATAGAACTAAATATAACTTTATAAGTGGATTATGAATAGGAGTTAAGTTTCTTTGAGAAACCTTAATCCTATTCCACTTTCTCTATTGCATAAGAAATTTCCCTTTCAAAAGGCTTTTGTTCTTCAACCTAGCATTTGATTCAAAACGCTCCAGATCTTTGCTCGGATGGACTAAGTAGAGGAGTTTCAATTGAGACTCTCCAATTCTTTATTCGAGTGGTTGAACACGCATCAAGAGGTAATTTTTTCCTCTAACTCCTAATCCAATTGATTTATGCAATAGATCTTTCATTTAGATGTTAGGAAAATGTTTCTTACAATTCCATTGCGAACATCTAAATTCCAACAGTCATGTCCTAGTTGGTGTCACAGTTGGACATGGTCGGGTCGGGCTCACCCAAGCCTTCATCTTAGCAAGCTCCAATGGTCATCACACTTACAACCCTTACTATCAGTGTATCATCATCAATTAAAAAGAGTTCCCTAGGCATAAAGTATGTGGCAAACTTTTCCATCTCTTCGTTGATCTCCTTAGATCTCGATTTCAATATTGGTCTATCAAATAAAGAAGCAAGAGGCATTGTCAATGGTCCCTAATCATAAACTTTTGGATCTATAGATATGAAGTGTTGTTACTTGTATAACCATGAAGGGTTTTTATATACATAATAAATGACTAGTATACATTTATAATAAACGGTTAATTATATCTCTGAACGTCTTGTACATTTATAATAAACGGTTAATTTGTTTACCAGCTGAATTAATCCAAACAAATACAGTATAGTTTCATACAAAATTTACTAAATTAGAAAATCATTAACTGAATTACATGATGGATGTAGAATGTAAAATCGATTTAATCAATTCTTTCTAAATAGGAAATGAGCGACCATCCATTCTTGGCCATGGTTGTAGGCGAAGAGCTCAACAATGGCTATAAAGAAGGTCCTCCAATACACCCACCATTTTACAGCTGACTCTTTGTCGTATGTTGACTCCATTATCGGCATTATACTCTCCTTCTCCTTGTCCATTCTTTCCAGCCACTTCTCACTGCAAATTAATTAATTAATTATCATTATTTAAACCTAATTTGATATCTTAATTAGGTTTATATATAACCTTGTTTCTCCGTAGTGATTTCCCTCCACAAGCCACTGATGGACTACACTGACATCCTCCTGCTGCACACACAAAAACAAACATGAAATTTATCAAACATTTCATTCTATTGCTGTTTCTGAAATGAATACAAATAAATTCCGTGCAATTACCTAATTATAGTATACTCAATCATGTATCTCGATAGAGAATTTTGTTTAGGAGAATGGTTTCTTGAGTTTATTGATTGAATGAATAAACGCAATATATACAGATTATATAAAAAATAAGATTAGGAAAATTCTAAAGATCTTAACATATGGTAGATGATGTATTCTCATATAATTATATCTATTCTAATACTCCCTCTCAAGTTGGAGCATGATGATCAATTATGTCCAACTTGTACAATATAATATGAAATACATCTAAATTAAGGTATCGATTTTGGTTTTGAGGTCGGGATGGACCGTTCTTCGTTTGTTGTAGTCAGACGAAACCTCTTTCTTCGTTTTATTAAAGTGGGGCGAAATCGCTCTCATTTTTTTCTTCGTTTTGTTGAAGTCGGACGAAATTGCTCTCTTTGTTTTCTCGTTTTTTTTAAGTCGGACATAACCGCTCTTTTCGTTTTGTTGAACCGGACAAAATCGCTCTCTTTGTTTTGTTAAAGTCGAACGAAACCGTTCTTTGTTTGGGTGAAGACGGGCAAAACCTATTCTTCATATTCTTTGAAGATGAACAAAACATGTTCTTCGATTTCTTTGAGGACGGATGAAACCGTTCTTCGTTTTCTGAGTTTGAACAAAACCGTTGTTTTTGTTGGAGTTGAAGGATACCGTTCTTGGTTTTTTCAAGGTGTAAGGCAAGTTTGATTGCGAAAGCGATGGTGGTGAGACGGATGGTGGTGGATAAAGCCTAAAGGGCTATGCCCGTATCAAACAAAGATCGAATACGATCAATAATCATTGTATGTGGATCGTTGTGTTTATAGCTCTGATACCATGTAGAGAATTGTGTTTGAGAAAATGGTTTCTTGTTTTTATGGATTGTGTGGGTAAATCGAATATGTGTAAATTACATAAAATATAAGATAAGAAAATCCTAAAGATTCTATCTATTCTAATAATCTCTATTAACTATTCTGATTGTTGTATAGTCCCTTTGTCCCATATATAATATATATGTTTTCAAAAATTATAAAATTTTAATATTGTTGAAGCACTCATTGAAACAAATCAAACAAGATTTTGTGTGACTATATTTAATTCTAATGTATTAGAAATGATCGTGAATATTTCTTCGAATAGCCTGATAGATAGTATAATTTACTGAGGAAGAATTGTCAAAAAAAAAGTTTTAAGGAATGAGCAAAATTCGTAATTCATTGCTCTTTACATGATTTCTATAATTTCGAATCTTTACATGATTTCAGTAATTTTGAATCTAAAATGATTCCTCAACCTAATTATTAAATATTAAACTTTTCTATCTATATCTAATTTCTAAAGTTGAGGTTGGCTCTGTCATTTGTCAACCTTTCATTCTATTTAAAAAATTTATCAATTGATTACATATCATTGATCTCTATATTTTAGGTGGATTTTATAGATGGCATGTCAACAATATATTTAAAAATAAAAACCATTGAATTGGTTGTCTTTAAATTATGTACATCAACAATGTCTTTAAGTTGGTGACACATCATCCGTCTCTATATTTTTAGGTGCATTTTATTGATAACACATCAAAATTATATGTAAAAAAAGTATTAAGAACAATTGAATTGGTAGTCTTTAAATCATGTACATCTACAATGTCTTTAAATCACGTACATCAACAATGTATTTTAATAACTATTAATTGGCGGCACATCATCAACCTCGACATTTTTGTGGCACATCATCAACCATTTTCTGATGGCAAGTCAATAATGTACTTAAAAATATTATTAAAAATCATTGAATTGGTTTTCTTTAAATTATGTATGTATATTGTTAATTCGTTAAATTATGAATGTCATTTATTTAGTTCATTTTTTTGTTGCATTTATTTTTATAATTTATTAATTTTGGGACAAATCAAAACATATATGTAGTTCGGTTTGTTAATTAGTACTATTCTCGAGTTATTCTAGAAACAATTCAAAGTAAATATTTTTGGAACCCTCTTTTACCGAGTTAGAGAAAGAAGCTACATAATCATATCTTTATAATCATATCTTTTTTTTGCCAAAGATAAAATCGGATATATAGCCTTATGAAGGGATAGAGTGATACAAAACAACGTCAAAACAAAGCACATATGCAGGAAAAACAACCCCCAAGATGAGACAATCCAGCAGAGAAAAACAAATCAAAACATCAGGCGCACAATTTTCTTCATAATACTTAATTAATTTGTTAAGCGCGTGTACTTTCATATTTTAATTTTTTGAAACATTAGCATAATAATCCACACACTTTCAAAAATAATGATATTTTTCCTTCAAATCTTCATTTATAAACTTAATATTTTTATTTTGTTAATCACCGCGGTTATCTAATAATTGGAAATTTTTATAAAAAAAATACATTATATAATTTGAGGTTATTGAGGTAATAAAATAAGAATTCATTTGTTATTGTAGAAAAGATATTATTTATTTGCACATTATAAATTAGTAGTTGTTTTATTTATTAAATTATGCATTTTTACATAACTATATAATTGTAAATTTAAATTTTTTGATACATTAAGTTATATCTTACTTTAATCACAATATAATTTCAAAAGGAAATTTATGCATGATTTCATATTTGTTTCAGACTATGTAAGAGTTATTTTATTTGATTTGTGCTCACTAGTGACTAGTGTAAAAGATATAGTGTTGTTGAAGTCCTGATTTACCATATGTGGGAAGTAATTAATTACTGAGTTATTTTATACGTATAAATCATTTTTTATGTTATATAGTCGGAAAATCGCTGATAATATGACTATATTAGTCATCAACCAAGGTTTGAGAAAAATATATGATAATGTCAATTTATAAAATCATGTACTTGAAGTCCATGAAAACATTAAGATTATTTGTTAATAAAAGGTTGAATCCTTATTTCTTATAGCCTATAATATAAATTTGTTTTCATTTGAAATTAAAACGTTGAATCCTTATTTCTTATAGCCTAGAATTGTTGTCTTTAAATTATGTACATGTTTTGTGAATTGGTTAAATTATGAGTTTCGTCTATCTAATTCAACTAATTCTTAGTTTTGTTGTATTTACATTTATAGTTTTTATTTTATTTTGGGACAATTCAAAAGAGATATGTAGTTATAGGTTTGTTAATTAGTATTATTTTCAGATTTTTTTTTTGGCCAAAGGTAAAATCGGATATATAGCCCTAAAAGGGATAGAGTAATACAAAACAATGTCAAATCAAAACACATATGGAGGGAATCAAGCCCCCAAGCTGTGACAATCCAACAAGAGAAAAACAAATCAAAATATGAAGATCATAGTGCAGCTATACGAGCAGGGCGAAGGACCACCCCGTACCTCATTAAAACCCCTTGCCGGAAAAAACCAAGAGTATTATTCTCAGATTATTATCAAAACAAGTCAAAGTAGATATTTTTGGAACTCTCTTTTACCTCAAAAGAATAAGAGAAAGAAAACATAATCATAGCTTTAGAATGATACATCAAAGTCTCATCGTTGTAAGACGCGCAATTTTCTTCATAACATTTACTTAATTTATTAAGCGCGTGTACTTCCATATTTTTTTCAACATTAACATAATATTCCACACCCTTTCAAAAATAATAATGGACGTATTTTTCCTTCAAATCTTCATTTGTAAACTTACTGTTTTTATTTATTAATCATTGTGGTTATCTAATAATTGGACCTTTTAAAAAAAACTATTATTATATAATTATTGTTTATTTGATGTAATCATATAAGAATTCATTTGTTATTATAGAAAATATTTTTTTATACATTAAACTAGTAGTTGTTGTATTTATTAAACTATGCATTTTTACATAACTATATAATTGTAAATTAAAACTTTTAATGCCTTAAGTGATATCTTACTTTAATTACAATATAATGTCAAACGGAAGTTTATGCATGATTACATCATATTTGTTTCAGACTATGGCTCCGTTCGGCAACACTTACATGAAATTTTTTTCATCTAGCTGTAAAGTGGTAGATGAAAAAAATTAGATGGAATGGTAGATGGAAAAAGAGTACATGAAATTTTAGATAGCTGGATTTTGTTAGATGAAATTTTTTAGGTCAAAAATGTGTTTGGTGTATAAGGTAGATGAAATTTATAAAGGGATGGGTAAATTACTTAATAGTCATTAAACTCATGTGATAATGAACTGTCAAAGAATTCTCTTTCTTCTTCAATGTTTAAGGGAAAATTTGGAAGAAAATAGGGCATCAAAAAGCAATTAGATGGAAAAATCTAAGATGGGAATTTTTCTTAGCAATCAGATGAAATTTTTAGGTGGTAGATGGAATATGGTCTGACATGGTATTAGATGGAAATTTGGTGAAAAAAAGTGTTTGGTATAAAGCTAGATGAAAAACCCCAAAATTTTAGTAATTCATCTGATTCTAGCTAATTCCATCTAATTGATACCCTAACCAAACAGAGCCTATGTAATAATTATTCTATTTTATTTGTGCTCACTAATGGTTAATGTAAAATATATAGTGTTGTTGAAGTCATGCTTTACCACATGTTGGAAACAATTAATTTATGAGTTATTTCATACGTATAATCAGTTGTTATCTCATATAGTCGATTAAATTAGTCATCAACCAAGATTCGAAAAAAAAATATGATGATATCAATTTTTAAAATATATATATTTGAAATCTATGAAAACATTAACTTTATTTTATTTTTATTTTTAAATAACTTTATCTTAATATTTATTAAAGCTCAAATATTTCAAGTCTTCTAAGAATTTAGACCACATCATTGCTTATGTGTCAATCTCCTATTTCTCACACTATTATCTCTCCTCTTTATTAATATTTTAGTTTTTCTTATCTTTATCATTTGTATTTATTAAAGATATAATTAGATAAATATTAGTTATATACTAATCAAATCTTATTCTCAATCGATTTTTTATTTAATAAAAGATTTTATAAAATCTAGCGTATGTCTATAAAATCATATCTTTTATTTATTTAAGTTTATTTATTGTATTTATAAATTTATAAAATATTATTTTAATATATAAATTATATCTATTCCATTGTAGAATAATTATTTTTATAAATAATTCTATAAGATAATATTCTAAAAATAATTTTATTTTATAACAATAGGTTATATAATTTTGATTTTTTCTATAAATAAAAATAAGTAATAAATAATATTTTATAATAAATTATATATGATATTTTATAATAAATAATTTTTGCTATCATCAACAAGTATGCACCATCCTATGATACACTAGAATATAAAAATGATTTTATATCTCCTATTATAGGAGATATGAATAAAAAATATATAAATTATATATGATATACACTAGAATTATAAATATAAATAATTACATTTAACATATCAATAGGAATTATTTAATAAATTAAAATAATATTTATTTATAAATAAATAATTTATCAATTATATACATGATTTATAAATTATATTTACAAATCATTTATATAATATTAAAATATATATTATAAAAAAGTGTAGAAGAATTTATAAAATATTATTTTAACATATAAATATTATTTTCTATGCATGGCACAGAACACCATGTAAAAGTTTAGAATATATTATTTTAGTTTATCATAAAACAATATCTCCTAAAATCTCTTTTATCTTATGATAATACAATATAATATTAAATTATATCTCCTAAAATCTCTCTTATCTTATAATAATATAATATAATATTGTTTTTTATAAGATACTGTTTTAGTTCAATTTATTTCAAAACTACATCTCCTAAATCTCTCTTATCTTATGATAGTACCATAAAAAGTAATTAAAATATCATCTTCTCATAAAAAAAACATAGAAAAGTGCTAATAAAAATTATATCAACTTACACTACTTATATTATTTTATTACGATTATGTGTCCATTCACTATTTGCAAAACTATTATCTCTCTTTTTTATTAATTTTAATTTTTTTTCTTTTTTCCATCACCTATCTATTAAAGCTAGAATTTTATATATTAGTTTTTATTAATCAGATCTTATTCTTAGCCGATTTTCTGTTTAAGAACATAAATTATTCCTAGAATCTCTTATTAGAGTAATATTTATACATAAACTCCCACATTTATAGGAATACATTCGGAAGATAATTTTATCTTAATCTGTTTAATTATTAAATTTAAATGATTCTTCTAAAAAATAACTTGATAATTAAAATGTAAAAAATACTATTATAAACATATATTACTTTCAATTAATAACTATATCAAACATATATAGACATATATTTTAATATATAATAAATACTATTATAAACTACATTTCTTCCCTAAGATTTAAACCTACCATAATTTATATTTTATGCTATAGAAAAAATAAATCCAATTTTTATGGAATATTTTTTAAAAAAAAACTGTCAAAAAGATAAAATATTTTATTCATAAATAAAATTTTCGTTCAAATTTAGAGTGGGTCATTTTTATATATTATTTGAATTATAGTAGTACTATTCACCATGTATCACAATTTTATCTAATACCTATTTATTATCTCATCAAATTTCACAACTTAATCAAATATCACATCTATGATAAATTCACTTGTAAAAAATATTATTTATAATTTATATATTAAAATATTTCCGTGCATGGCACGGGATATGCGCTAGTATTTCATTTATATAGCACTTTATTTTTTATTATTATAGTACCCGAAAAATCTGAGAAAAATGAAAAATGATTTGTAATATTACACTACTTCATACTTTTCGACCTAGTCTATTTTGACATATATAAATATATGTATGCGTACATATTATGTACAAA
>NW_027368765.1:0-47411 GCF_046119375.1 Phyllobates terribilis | reverse complement strand
GAACAATTAAAATCATTTATTGTCAAACAAATCTAAGTAGATGACTTCACAAGAGGAATAGTGCTTCTTCCTAAAGAGATGTATCAATTTTCTGTTTTAATTTTGGGATCTCTTTTAGTTTGAATCAACTATTCTACTGTTTGATCTATACGATTTTACATGGATGGTTTAAAATATTATTCCACTGAGTGAATGGAGTCACTGTGTATTGTCACCGTTGGCGGAAATCCTCCACCTCCCAGCCAACAATATAATAATTTTAGGTGATTACTAATTGTCTGCAGAAAATTTTTACTAACCCTCGCAGCCTAAATCGTCACGCGGAGGTACAAATACAACGTCACGAGGTATTTAATTTTCAGCGTCACGCGGAGGAAAGAAACTGGCGTCACGCTGGAATAAAGTTCCAGCGCAACGCCAGACCGGGTTCATGGCGCGACGCCAGACCCGGCTTTCGGCGTCACGCCAGAGTCGATTTTGGCTATAAAAGCCAAAATCGACCTAAACCCTCATTATTTGCTTTCTCTGCCGCCTCCCCTTGCTTCCCTTACCTCCTCTCCCCCATTCGAGCTTATTCCCATCTTCCTTTGGTTGTTTGGATTGAATCTGGTGCTCGTAGTTCACTTGTATCGTTGTTCTTCCTTCACCAACACCCAATTCAAAGTTATTATGGTAAGTTCTTCAATTTTCTAGCTTGATTGAGTTGTTTTATTTGTAGATCTATAAGTTTTTATAGTTGTTTTTTGAAGATTTAGTAGTTATATATGTTAATTTGTTGAATTATTGTGATATTTAGACATAATATTGTTTGAATCTTGAATTTTATGGAAGATTTGAGTTGATTTGGATGATATTTGGATAGATTGGTTTTTAGGTTGAATTATTGGGAGTTTGAGTATTTAATCTTGTTAATTAGTTAAAATAATGTGAATTAATAAAAATTTATGGTTGAAATGTTAATATATATTGAGTATTTAGTTGGATTATTGTTTTTATGGGTATTTGGTTGTACAGGAAATTTTTTACAATTTTTTATGATTTTTAATGGATTTTTTAGGTATTTAGGGAAAAAAATAGATTTAATTAATTTTTTGTGTTAAAATACTGAAATTACATGTATTTTTTAGAAATCCACGTAAACTAGATTTAATTAATTTTTTGTGTTAAAATATATATAAATATTAAAATATGCGTAAATAATATTTTGTTAGGTTTTAATTAGATTTAATGAATTTTCTAGGTTTTATTTACGATTTTAGTAAATAATTATGTATTTTTAGGAATTTAAGTGGATTTTATAGATATTTTCAAAGAATTAGAACAATTAGGATTTTTAGGAATTATTTTATGAATTTACATAAATAAATATAATTTTTAGGAAATTACGTGGATTTTATAGATAATTTACTAAGAATTATAACAATTGGGTTTTTTTATGATTTATTAGATTTATTAGGAATTTACGTGTATTTTTTAGAAATTTTTATGATTTTTAGGAATGTACGTAAATAAATATAATTTTTTTGGTGAAACAATTAGAATTATTTGAATTATTTGTTGGTATTTAGGTGAAAAAAATTGAAATATATTATTTACGTGTATATTATTTACGTGTGTTTTATTATAGTATTTGTTGGTATTTACGTAAAAAAAAATTAATTAAATTAATTTGTGTTAGGAATATTGAGTTTTTTGGTGATTTTAGCTATATATATTGCTTAATACCATTGCGTATAAAAATTATCTTAGTAGTGAGTATGTTAAGTGGATTTGGTATTTTGTGGATGCAGGACCGTCTAAAGAGGATGGCGAAGAAGGTTGGTGGCATAGGATCCCGATCAGCACGGCACCAGAAAAGGGATGCCGTCAGGGATGCCGAAGAGGCCGCGCGACTGGCTGCGGAGGAAGCGGCCAGAACAGAAGCAGAGCTGGGCGCTAGGGTGGCCCGGAAGAAGAAGCGGGGTGCCGAAAGGGCATCCGCCTCGGCGCACTACACGCCTGCGAGACATTCTGTCTCCGGGGATGGCCGACAATGCGAGTCCGAGGAGCCCCAGTACCCGTATCCGATGTACCCGGAGGCATCCGGGTCACGCCATTCCATCTCCGGTGGCGGGGTGGACGAGTTCATGGGAGACGCATCGTCTTCCCACCCGTTGATGCTGGGGTACTACGGTGCCCAACAGATGGGTGGTGGGTCTGATTACCACCAGGGTGACGGGTCCGGGCATTACGCGGGCGGGGGATCGGAGTTCCACTACGGTGGTGGGTCCGCCGGGTCACACTACGAATACGGTGGTGGCTCGCAAGCGTACTACGGTGGTGACTACGATCGCCATCAAGGAGATTGGTCCGCGTTCGGGCATGATCAGGGTATGGATGAGGAGGAAGAGCCTCATGATGCGGAAGAAGAAGCTGGTTTGGAGGTATGTTTAATATAGTGTAACATTGTTAACGTTAAGTTAAGTTTCATAAACCAGATCAGGAATGTTTCAATATTATATATGCTTTGTAGGACGCGTGGAGGGGGCAACGACGGTGGGATGCCCCACGGGATGAGGGTGTGGCAATGGAGGAGGACATCCAGCGGCCACGTAGTAGACCGAACAGGGCCATCACCATTGACCCCGTTCTGACCGTAGGGGTTAATGGTGGCCCGGAGAACCCTGAGCTGCTTCGCGGGTTCCCTGCCCACGTTGCGTCCGACATTTGGCAGGGAAAGGTAATCTACATGTTCATTGAAATGTACTTAAGTTCTCGTACAATGTTCTCACATAAGTTTTAAACTCGATATGTAGGGTCGTACTTGCAATTTCCAGTTCCGTCATAAGATGTTAGGAGCTTGGAAAGCAACGAGGGGGAGCCACATGTTGGTCGCTGCCGTCGATGCCCAGCTCGAGCACATCCCGGACCTAATGTACGAGCACGTCGACAGGGAATTGTTCATGGAATTCGTGGAGAGGTGGTAGCCCGAGACCAGCTCATTTCACCTACCATTTGGTGAGATGACAATCACCCTGCACGATGTATACGAGCAAATGAAGCTACCGATAACGGGCAAGGGGATGGGTGCCTCCGAGATGCAATGACTTGTGGGGAAGAAAACCGACCTCACCACAAAGGTGGCCGAGGCCAAGGCATTTTTCGGCTTGGATGTGAGCGACAATGGTGTCGCCCATGAAAAGCTTAGGGACGCATGCACCAGCCATCATTGCATGTCTCTGACCCCGCATGTTACACGCTCGGGATTTCTACTCCACTTGTTGGGCATGTATAGTTCTCTGTCTCCTCGCGGGCAAGGAATGATCCGGCGATGTTGAAGTTCTTCCACGTTGATGTGATACCTACAATCTCCAGGAAGGGACTGTCGTACCTGTACATACAAGGGAAGTTCTTAACAACATAGAACGAACTCACACGATACAAAACATGAATCCGGGGAGATGGACTTACACATTAGTAGAGTAAGTTGAGTCCAACAAGATAACGTACGGGAATGCCCTTAGTAGCCTTATTCCATCCGGGCTTGCAAAGAAAATGTCTTTTATCTTGTTTGTTTCCGGGTCAGAAGTGTACTCAACATAATACTCGTTCTCTTTACACTTTTTGAAGAACTCTTGCACGACGGTACGTCCTTCCATTCCTTCCCTCCTGAACTTCTGATTTATGTTATAAATTTGCTTGATGCTCGTCACATTGTCTGGGCTGGACAACATCCCCAGTACGTGCCTCGGTTGTACATGTACTTCAGCCATCTCTCTAATCACCTTCAACTCTTCCTTTGTGGGACGACCAGCGTACGCGTTTCCGTGCAGGTTGTCGCTTATGACATGATTGTGCGTTCCCTTGCGCACAACAATGTTCCAGCAGTCCAGCGGTTCCTCAAATACCTGCAAGAGAAACGGACAGTTGCACTGTCTCACTCTAGTCCTTATCTTCTCGCTGGGGGATTTGGTTGGCATGCTCTTACCTCTCCTCTGGCACGCTAACCACGTCACATGCCTTCTACCATTAGTCCCGCTATCAACCCTGTAGTTGACGAGCACGAAGTTGAGCTTCTTCGCCTCCCCCTTAGCCCATTCAATTATTTCATCTCTTTTGTTGAAGACCTGATCTGTAACAAAGTACTCACTGTAGTCCTTTGAAGTTATTGGTTCAGGTGTGGCCACATTCTCGAACTTGGGTAGGGTGTATAGGGGTGCCCATCCCCAAAATTCAGGACCTTGTTCCATGCTACTCTGGCTTGCGAACCTTGCCGGACAACTCATCCTTGGGGGGCTATCTTCGTCGTCCGTCAAGCCAAGACTGAATTTCGGAATTGGACAATCGAGTAATGACTCATCCCGTCTTTGTGACACGTTTGTGTAGCCCGAGTAGGGCACTTGATATGGCACTTGAGGTTGTAGGCCGTCATAGTACATGGTTGGGACCTGTATTCGATCCAGGCTTTCATATGAATCAGGAACATAGCCATGAGAAGGAATTTGCTCTCCGTGGTAGAATGATGAGCTATTGTCGTATGTGTCTCGTGCAAACTATACGTTACAACAATAGATGTACCAAAAGTGAGCTCGTATAACTAAATGTGAATCACCTTGATCAACATAACATAACAAGCTGCAACATATAGAACTAAATGCAACATAACATAACAAGGTGCAACACAACGTAATAGGTAGACATATATGCTAACTAACTGTAGTGCTTAATGATGAAATAGATCATATGCTAACTAAATGTAGGGCCTAATGACGAAATAAATCGTAACCTTATGGAACCAAAATGAATAAATAAATCATACTACTACGACATAATGCAACATACGTTCATCATGCTCAACACTACTGCATCTCTATAAGAGTAAACATATATGCTAACTAACCTCATTGTTGTAATCTCCAGGTAAGTATGATGTGTTTGGATCCCCCCCTCGATCCATCCGTTCATCATGCTCATAATGACTACGTTCGTCACCCTCTTGATGTTTTACTCTCTCAATGCTCATTTTCTTAAACTTTGATAAGAAAAACTTCTTCATTTTGTTAGAATGGAGAGAAATGTTGTAAATGATTTGGTGAATGAAGATGGTGAGGTGTAGGGGTTTAAATAGGAGAACATGAAGCTATTTTTGTGGATGAAAATGGGTCAAATATTGCAGGTGCCGGTCATGTCGCTGCACCCTTGAGTTGGAGACATAATTACAGAGGCATGGGCTTGATACGATAGCCTACTTCTGGCTTTTCAGTCTAGCTTGCGGCGCGTGACGGCGGAAACATTCCCCGGCGTGACGGCACGGGAGTGTTATAGCGCGACGTCCTGCGCCACCCCGGACGTGACGACCAACACATTTTTGGGCTATAACACAAACTTCACATACATGGCCCATTTAAGGGGTGATTTTCATGTTCACTATGCAGTGTGTTCATGGGCTGTTGACATGAGGACACTAGCTGTTACAAAGTAGACATTAGGACGGGGATGAATTCAAGGTTCACTTAATGTCACAAGATCTCAATATAAGTCATCACATATCACACAACATTGTTAAAACCACCTAATACATCCCTTTCATTCAATACAAGTACGTTTTCATCCTTCCGAACACCCTTACAGACCCACCCAGCCTAACACTATCATTTAATGTGATTTTCTTGTCAAAAATAGCATAAAAAGGCTTAAATAACCATTTACAACTAATAAAAATACTTACGAACATCAAAAACACCTCCTATCAATAAAAGACCATACCGTCACGCCTATTATAAACTATGCCGTCACGTTGTATCTCGCCAACGTCGTCACGGCATCGGTTAAAAATTTACGACGCGACGCCCTTGGCTTTGTCCAGCGTCACGCCCGTTTTTGCCTCTGCCGTCACGCCCATTTTTCCTTCCATCGTCACGCCGGTTGCAGGTCTCGTCGTGACGTTTTCGTGTGCGAGGGTTAGCAAAACCACTATGCGACGGATAGCCTATCCGTAATTTTAATGTCCATTTTTACTACCTGTTCTGCACAGTTTAAATGGATATTACGATAAAGAAAAACAAATTCTTTTTTACCCATTTATGCTACTTGCTCTACAAGGCTTTCAGCACTTGACTTTTCACCCTTTGATTTATTTTACAGTATCTTTACCCATTCTTCCTGTAGTCTCACCAGTATTCAAAAATTACTACCAACTTTTGCCTTCAATTTCGAATCCTGGAAAAATATCATTCCAATCCATGCAAACTATAAAATTTTATTCGCGTAAAGCGTGGTGTTCTCCGAGGTTCGGCGTTGCTTTGGGAAAAAAACCGGGCTACTTTGTTAGTCTTAGGCAGCTTCCTTTGTGCACAAGATTTGATCAACTTTCGAGCTGATCCGGGTTGTTGTTTGAGATTTTCGATGTGGTTATGGTGGTTTCAAGGCTCTTGAAGTTCCCAACGACTGATTTGGGCAATATCATGCAATAGCGACTCCTGAAAATCCCTTATTTAGGTGAGGACAACGTCATGGTAGTCCGTTTATTACTTCCTTTCTAACCTTGTCGGACTCTTTTTCTCTTTCTTGATTGTTTAGGTTCGTTTATTCTTGATTTGCTTTGTTTGATTGTTGTACTTTTTAACCGGTTTGTTTCGGTTACCAATTTATTAGCCGCTCGTTATATCCGGTATTGTTATAATCAAAATACTTTCCTTATAAAAATAAGGAATGCACGACCGACTAATTCCATTCTTATTTTTAATACTACATTGGGTATAAAATTGAAGCATGCCTATTTGTTCCAATGTTTATTTTGATATAATGTTTTTTGTCTTATGACCTGGTTTAGTTGGATAGTCTCCCTATATTGTGTTCGAGATACTTTTGATATATGAAGTGATAGATCCATCCTAACAACAATATTTCCATACTCATCTCCAATATGAATTGAGTCTAACCTCAAACGACTAGAACTATTGAATCTTGGTTATTTTTCCGAATGATATTATATAAGGAAAAATATTATTTTATTCCCTAATGATTATTCTTCATTTTGGTAAAAAACTTCAATATGAAAAAGAGCTGGAAAAAAAGTCGAATAATCAAATTCATACCCGTTTTTTATAACTCTAAGAGTAAAAAAACGAGAAAAGCCTCGGATTTCTAGGGCAAACAATGTATTTATTGATAATAAGATATTAGAGAATTACAATAAATACATTGAATTAATTATCTTCTTCTATGACAATTTTGTGCACCTCGTTCAAATTTTTCCTATCACAGTACGGCTATTTACAAAGAGGTCTATCGATTCAGAAAAGATTTGAGAAGGAAGATCATAATTTGAGTCTTCAAATTCCAAAGGAGAAAACAATTATAAAATTTTCGAACAAACTATATCATTGTTCATATCGCTCCCAATAAGGGAGTTCAAAACCCCACCCATCAACCATGAATCGAAACTCATGTACAGAGAAACTATACTCACGTACAGAGAGGCTAAACATATTTATACGAATATAAAACACATACGGTAAAGTAATAAAAAATACGTAATTGGAACTATTTACTTGATGATAGCCCCTATAATTGAAAGAAAAAGAAGCGGTTAATCTGAGTGGTTTGATAAAATCACTCTAAAACTTACATAATGCTGTAGATTTAAGTCCAAATTGTAAAAGCACGTATAATCAACCCTGCCTGAGTAACCGTTCATACGTTTAAGGCCCAATTAATATTATTTTGAGCCGAACAAAGGAAGAAATTTAGGCCCAAAACAATCTGCACCTATAAAGACGGGCTGATTTTTAGGCCGAAATCCCAACTTCTAGTTATATACCAACAATTTCTTCAAAAAAAAAAAGAAAAAAAGAAGTTATATTACCAACCAGAGACCAAAAGCAGCCATTTCTAGTAACAAACGATGAAACGAATAACAACGATTATCAAACAATCACTTCTTTTAACTAACAAATAAAGTGGGATTCTAAAAACTAGTGCTGACAACATACAATCAGATCATTAGACTAATCTAAAGCACCTCTACAAGTTACTTAGAATGTCAGAAAATGGACAAATATAATTAACCATCAACTACAACAAATTCTAATCAAATACTAAACTCCTCAGCAGAGACTGATTTCACAAGCTCCTTTAGATCACCATTCTCCGCCAGAAACTCCACCGGAACTATACACTTCTCCTTCATGTATAGCTTCTCCTGCACTTCCCGTGAAGCCACAATCTTCAAATTATCTCTCTTCATTTCATCCTGGTGTCACAAAAAAAGGTCAATATCAGTCTCCAATTCAGGTTTCCAACCAAAAAACACCTAAAACGTGAAATATATACCTGAGAGGACGAGTCTGAGGCAATGAGTTGAAGAACAGAGACTTGAGCTTGAAGAAACTTGACATACTTATAAGCACTCTGCAACATCTCAGCAGTGTTCATCTTGCTATTGGATGCACCCGGAACAAGCTTACCAAGCTCCTGTGTCTTATCACTGATCTTCTTCCTCCGGTCACGCGCCGCCACGCTCTGCGCCGTCGCCCTAGCTCCACCTTCCTTCGCCTTACTACAACCACCACAGAAACTCCCCTGTTTCGGAAACACCTCATGCAATGGCGCCGGTGCTAGGAAACAGCAGTTGCTGTACTGCGGCGGTTGTGGTGGCGGCGGGGGCTCGTAGTGGAAGCATTTCTGGCGTTTTGGAGCCGGTTCAGAGAAGTAATAATCCGCCGGTTCGGTGAGGTAGTAGTTTTCCGGCGCCGGTTCGCATGGGAAGAGGGCGGAGTAGTCAAAATCAAGGAGGAGTTGATCTTGAACTGGAGGAGGAGGAAGATAGAGGTTTGATTCAGTGTGGTGAGGTGCAGGAGAGTCACAGAGGAAGCTTTGAAGGTCAAGTAGAAGCTGCTGATCATCTTCTTCATTAGGGTCAAAAATGGAGGAATAAGGGGAGTTAAAATCAGTGGATGATGAAGGAGGAGGAATGGCGCCAAATGAGGAGTAATCACAGGATTGGTAGCAGTAAGAATCCATTGTTAAGCTATTTGGTTAGCTTGATTACAAATCAAAGGAGGATTAGTGTAAGCTAAGATAGAGTATGTACGAGGTGTGAATGATCAGGAGGACTATTTATTGTAGAAGAGGTTAGCAGATAAGTAGTAACCGTTTTAAACCGCTGGTGTAAGTTTTATGCGTTAATTACCTTTTTTAATTAGTTAATCTAGGATTAAAGAGGTGGCCGGAAATAGAGGGAGGGGAATCACATTTAACAATTTCCTAAAAATCAGTGATTTGTTAGACTTTGTAGGTCAAAGTCTGTAAGGCTTTCCTTGTTGTTTTGACTAATTAACTGTATTTGTGTAGCTTTAATTCGGCGTGCGTAGGTTATGGTTTTAGAGTGTCTATGTTTGTGGATTGTCTGAATAAACACAAAGTTTCAGTTGGTTAAGTAGTTTTATTAAGTTAACTAATGAATTTTGTAATATCTAATTAAGACACCGAGGAGTGAGGAGAATAAATTTGTAGTATATTGTTGAAACACTCTATGTAAAAACTTGTTTTTGAACGTATTTCTTTTAATCTTACATTATCATATTTATTTATATTTTATTATTATTTTAATTCATTTTCTCTTTAAAAATCATTTTTCAATCCAATGATAAATTAAAAGTGAAATTTTTGAATATTTTTCTTTAATTTGTGTGAAAAATTCTATAAAAACATGTTTTATTCTAGTTAAAGTATAATTTTCCTACAATAAATCATCTGAAAAGTAAGAGAAACAAAGATCTCATTATCTGATGATTAGTTATTAATTACTCCATGTAAAGTCATAGTACATGTCTTAAATTGCAGGCTGGATGGATGACAAAAATATCAGAACAAAGTACAGTAGTAAAAATATGTCAAAGCAGTTGTACTTCTTTCTCTGAGATTTGTATGTAATTAACCATATAATTACACTCTTTAGGTAATTTAGTTGGCTCCTCCCTAAAATTCAGTAATCTAAACGTAAAAATAATCTAAAATTTTCATGAAAAATAACTTCCTGCTCCTAAATAATATAACTACCTCCCGCCAAAACACAAACTAACTTGGAACTAGCAACTTACGTTGTTTACTATGATTTCGACCATTTAATTAAGTAGGTTAAAACATGTGAGATTATTGCTCAACATATCTTGGCGGCCACGCACTAACTGCTAACTAGGTATGTGGTTGATTTCTGATCTTTTTACATTGTTATATTTAACTAATATTAAGTTTAATCTCTCAGTTTTTCGTGCATTTTACAGACAATTACAAAGAATCTCTCGGATAAGGATATAAGATCATGATTCTGTTTTTAAACAAGTATTGAATAACATAAAGCAAGCTTATAAAATAATAATCACAAAAATCCATCCTTAACATAAGCTTGATCTAAAGAAAACACAGAACAGAATCAAACTTTGAACAATGCTTTTTATTGATGACAATGGTGAATACATCTCTGCGACCGCTCGACTTCTCGGTTGTTCTTGTTGTATTACAAGCTCAAGCTAAAACGAGACGAAAAGACAACGAGAAGAGGATAAAGAAGAAGAAGAAGATAAAGAATGTTTATAGTATTATTAGACAGCAACAGGGTAGCTTCGTCAAGAGCGAGGACACCTGGCAACTCTTTGCCTTCCAAAAGCTCCAAGCTGGCACCGCCACCTGTCGAGATGTGGCTCATCGACTCCGCCACTCCCACTTTCTCAACTGCCGCAACCGAATCTCCACCTCCAATGATTGTCGTTACTCCCTTCTTGCTTAGCACTTCTAGCTTCTTCGCTATGGCCTAAACCAACATAACATAAAAACAACCACCACTCATCAGCTACAGACTGAATCTTGAATCAAGAATGTATAAGAGCATCTACAATGGTGGGTTTTTGAGATATCAAAAGAATTTTAAAGAAAGGAAAATTAGTTGTAAGAGTTTTTCGAATGCAAAAATTGCAAGTGAGGATCACCTCACCTGCATGATACTCTTATATTGAACCAAACAATTTCTCTGAACTTCTACTTCACTTTAGTTTTTCACGAATACCTTCTATATTAAGAGGAAGTTTCTGCTAAAATTAGGCATCAAATGCGAAAATTTTGAAACTGAACCTCCCTATCAAAATCATAAACATAGAGTATGAATTTGTGGGATTAGGATCAAGTGAAAACATATCTTAACGTGTGAAATGAAACAAAAGTTATATGAGCACATTACTATCTTATATGTGCACATAATGTACTTATATGTGAACGTAGAGTGATCAATGCGGCCAAAACCGCTGCATTAGGTTTTAAAACCGCTGCAATAATCCTAGTACAACATTTTAGGTTCACCAATAAGCACTCTAAGTTTACATATAACATAGTAATGTTCACATATAACTTTAGTTTCATTTCACACCTTAAGATATGTTTTTACCGGAACTTTCCTCTGAATTTGTGAACCTACTAAAAAAACAAAAGGGATGAAAAAGTGACGCGTTGACAATTCTGTAAATAACTCAAAACCACTTTTTCCTCTCTTTTTAGTAGGTTCACAAATCCATGCTTTAAGTTCATAATTTAATAATATATGTGAAATTTTCGCATTTTAGGGTCTAATTTCAGCGGAACCTAATTCTGTATATTAACCCCAATATGATTGATGCTCTAAATCGAAAAGAAAAATACTTTAAAAGTTTGACCTCAGTGCCGACAGCAAACTTGTCAAACTCAAAGACACCCATGGGACCGTTCCAGATGACAGTTTGTGTAGTGTCCAAAGCGTCACTGAATGTCTTAACAGAGTCTGGGCCAATATCCAGACCCATCCACCCATCAGGGATTGCTGACGCCGCCACAATCTGTACATATAAAATAGTTACAAAAAAATACAGTCTTTGATGATATACTCTTTCAGCAAATTATGGAAATAAGAGAGTGACCTTGCTGTTTGCATCAGGAGCAAACTTGTCAGCAATGACAACATCAGTGGGCAATAAAAGGGAGACTCCTTTGGCTTTAGCCTTTGCAAGGAGAGTGGTTGCAAGATCAAGCTTGTCCTCTTCAACAAGAGATGATCCTACCGAAAGACCTTGGGCCTTGTAGAATGTGAAGATCATACCTCCACCGAGTAAAAGGATATCACACTTCTCCAGAAGAGATTCGATTACTCCAATTTTGGATGAGACCTTTGACCCTCCAACAATGGCGGCAAATGGTCTCTTTGGGTTGGAGACTGCTCCATCAAGGTAGTCCAACTCCTGTTATGTACAAAAAATACTCAGCATGTTACATTTGAATATGCACAAACAAAAATAGCAAAATTTTGCATGTTCAGTCAGAAGTAGACTTGTCAAACAGGTCGGTCAAGTCGGGTTCAAGTCTGGGTTAATTCCATAACAGGTTAAGTCGGACTGGGTCATTGCAGGTCAGTGGGTGGTTCAAGTTGACCAACGGGTTTAAATTGTTCATTTTAATATTATATTAGATTACTCGAAATGATCAAATAATATTTTTTATTCCGTATATACTTGAAGCTATTAACCCTAGTTACAGTATATTTTATCAATACTGTACACTTTTCTATTAATCGGGTCCGGGCTCGGGTCGCTCGGTTCAATCTTGTATTTTAAGGTTAGGTCCAGGTTCAGTCATTTTGAATTTTTAACAGGTTTGATCGGGTAGGTCAGGTTTGTTTTTCGGTTTCGGTTACTTTTTGACTGCTCTAGTCAGAGGCTTCATTTAGTTTTCAGGAAAATCTACCAGAAAATATGAAAAAGAGTGTTTAAGACATGCTAAACTACCTAAAGTTTCAGGTGAGATGGTAAAAAAAAATGACCAATTTGGAAATGTTTATAAAAACAGAAGTTGATAAGAAGAATGAAAAATGACCTTTTGCAGAAGGAAACCAGCAACGGATGGCTTCAAAAACTTGGTGACACCTTCAGTTGATGCATGGGCTCTGTGAGCAGTACCGAAAGCATCGTTTACAAACAGATCAGCAAGAGAAGCGAGCTTCTGTGCAAATTCTGGCTCATTCTTTTCCTCTTCCTTGTAAAACCTCACGTTCTCAAGAAGAAGAACTCCACCATCTGGAAGAGATGCAACCAACTTTTCAACCTCTGGGCCAATGCAGTCATCAGCCTTAACAACCTATACACAAACAGAAGATAATGAATCAGCTACCAAAGCTAAACAGATGCATAGGATCCACCTCTATCAGCAGAAGAGATACTAAATTACCTCAATACCGAGAAGTTCTGAGAGCCTAGGAACGAGTGGTGACAAGCTGAACTTTGGGGTGACACCTTTTGGTCGTCCCTAAACATAAGACTAGAGATTGTCAGATTAACTTTCTTAGAAAGATGATCAAAGAGTCAAAATGCATGGATCAAATATTACTAGCATCAAATGATCAGATTACAATAAGTTATGCAGTAACAGCTCAATCCTCAGAACATCACCCATTCACCCACATTTCCATTCAGCTACCATAAAACAGACATCAGATATGCCAATCAGACTGTATTAAACAATCAAATCACAAAAGCACAAGAAAGGAGAAGAGAATCCGCATACCAAATGACTGGAGAGGATGACTTTAGCTCCATTTGCCATCAAGTACTTGATAGTGGGAACAGCAGCACGGATACGAGTATCATCGGTGATGTTCTGGCTGTCATCCAACGGGACATTCAAATCAGCTCTAACAAACACCTTCTTCCCCTTCAAATCAGCGGCAGATAGGTCACCCACACTCTTCTTCGCCATCGACACCACTCCTCTAACCGGCTTTCCGGAAGCCCTAAGCGACTGAATCCTGGAGCAAACGTGTGCGGAGAACACAGGGTCTCCGGCAGCTCCTGCGAACCCTAGAAGCCTGAGCGGCGGGCGGAAGGTGGATCCCAATCGAACGACTGAAGGAGAACGAGTGCTGGAGGAAGAAGAAGAGCCCCTGTTTTTCAGGACGGAGAGAGAAGAAGACGCGGAAGCAGCTGAAGCCATCTCTCCACAGGGATTGAAATTGGGTTTCCGAATAGAGTGTGCGCTGATCGTCACAGAATTTGTGGGTGGCAATTCAAAACGGATACCGAGTTTAAAGGAAGGGTTTATATGAGCGCAAATTTGAGGCTGAGAGAAGATTTTGTTTATCGTTGAAGTGTGGTGGGAGTTGAAGATGATCCTCATTCACTCCACAGGAAAAAGGATTAAATCTTGGCCACTAAAAAGCATACATCTTTCTAGGGTTTTTCTCATCTACATTTCTCGATTGATTTCGGATTTTAGCCCAAATTTCCCAATTGTTTTAGCTCATATCTCATTTCATCATCAAATCAAACATCCAAAAATTAATCAGCTATCAAGAATATATACATTATACAACTTCTGATCAAAGAACAGCTACTAATAAATTGAAATGTATATTATATATTAACATTAGACTATGAAATCAAGAACTAAATAGATCAAAATCTAAGGCTCTCAGTGATCTTCAACAGTGGAAATGCATCAATTACAGAGTACTATTAGCTTCATAGCCATTAGCCCTGATCACATAATGGTACAGCTCTCTTGCTCCCTGTAAGCAGATAAGACAGTGCTAATTAATCTAATATTGAGACAATATATTACTAGATTACTAGGTTGTATTCATCCACTCTTTCTTAAAACAATCATTTTCAAACATAAGAGACAAGAATTGATGCCTTACTTTCTCATAGTTTCATAGTTACTCAATTCTGCCAAATACTTGCAGTAATCAGGACCCATATTCTCTTCAAGATGTGCATTCTGTGGCCCAGAAAGATAACCCTGAATTACAAACTTGGAAGATCTTTCCCTAAATACCACACAATAATTAATCGAGTTAGTGAAAAAATAAGTGCATCAAAAACATTATGGACAGTAATTTGTACCTATCTTCATACTGTGATAACCAACATAGATAAGCTGCTGCAAAGTACATTGATGCAAAGGGATTCTTCAGGTCCATCACTGTGTCTATGCTGTATTCTTTGTAGCTTGACTCACTGTGTTTTTGTTAAACCCACATCAAAATCAAACTGACATTTTTTATTTAAATTAAGTGTATGAAATTAAGCGTACTTGTAAAGGCGTCTAGCGGTTTCAAAGTCAATTCCCATTAGTCCAGTTTTAGATCCAATTCCATCAACATAACGCATGCTAACGACTTCAGCTAATGCACATAATACAGCCTGTGTCAAGGAAACAGCAAAACATAGAAGGTGAAGTGGAAAAGGTATAAATGTTGAGTGGATAGTGATAAATTTGACAATTATAATGACATACTCACAGGTGTGAATGCTTTAGTAGTACTGAAATGCTTTGAGAATATTATTTCAGCAACTGCCTGTGGTATATAACCAGAAAGATGGGAAAAGTCATTATACTTGATTAAAAGAAATTGAATTATGAGACACTAAAATCCATTCAGTTGATTCATTACCAGTAGTTCCTTCTGAGAAATATAGACTCTCTTCCTTTCATCGTGAGAAAATTGTACATTTCCCTTCTCCTGTTGAGTACTCGTCCATTCTTTTTGGATTTCACGGCGACCCCATAAAGCTTCCATGTCTTCAGAAGATGCCCGAGAATCCCAATTCATTTGGCTATCATCTTTTTTTTTTCTCACACATCAAGAAATAATTCAGTAGATGAAGAGATTTCTACTGCTTATAATATTTTAAATAGGAAATATAATATTACCTTGTGTTCTAAGGGGATATGCAGGTCGACTATGAACTTGATCTGTCACAGTATCCTTTTCAGCATAACCATAACTTTGATTTCTGTTCAATCATTCAAAAAGCGCAAAAGATTCATGACAGAACTGATCATACTCATACATACATATACCGAAAGAAAGATAAAACACCTGGATTGAAGGCTTTCTTTGACTGATAGATAACGCTTCCAATATGGCAAAGTGGACTTATGTGTAGCCTTCTTTGGTCCACCTTTATAAGCTCTAACAACAAACTCTTCGTTTCTTTCACTGCAGATAGTAAAGCAATTTTTTAGTGCCTCCCATGATATTAAAATACAACGAATATTATTTTTAAGGAATTGGAATTTTACTTACTTGTTTTCGAAATTTGAGAGCCACTTCAGATATGCAGCTCCAAGGTATAAATTTATGAATGGTTTGTAAAGAAAAGATGGATCACCCTCAATTTCATAATCTTGGTATCCCAAGTCTCTGAGAAGCAACAATTGACCTATTAGCATTAATCCTATAGAAAGGCTGCAAGTTTAACTCAATGTATAGATAAGCACCTTATAGATCAAATATGATAGTAATATTAATAAGGAAAGAGAGGAAACCTCACCTAAATATCCATTCAGCAGTTTTCGGTACAAGCTGCATCAAACCGTAGCTAATTTCCATTTTGTTCTTAGTGGAGTTAGTAGCAAATGGTTGTCTAGCACTTTCAAGCTCTGTAATGGTAAAAAGCATGTCCTACAAGAAGATGACCTAGCTCATATAGTTCTCATTTCCTTTATAAAGTGGGGAAGAAATCTGAATCTGAAGAAAATGAGATAGGCCAAAATCTAGAACATCTATTAGAACAGACTCTTCAAGGTTAAAAAAAACTAGTATTATATCTCATCATATATTCGAAAGGGATCTGCCTTATGAAAACTTATACCCATGCATATATAATGTGTTTGTCAGTAATTACTACTCATCATCATCCCTATGTTAAAGGGCATCAGCACATACCAGATTTATGTCTGAACCAAAATGCCTGCGAATAATAATCTCAGCAACAGCCTGTGGTTCAAATAAAGCACCAAGTAACACAAATAAGAAGCAATGTTTTTAACATCATGATTTAAGAAAATATTATGATTTCTTATACCCTCAACTCAGTTTGAGTAAGATAGGGTTGTCCATAAGGATCCCTTGACAAATGAATCTTTTCCCCTTTGGTTTCCCCTGCATCTACCCATTCTGCTGCTACTGCTGGATCTGACCACAAATCATCTATGTCTGCCTCATCCGTACATTCTTGCCAGTATGTGAACTTACGACTCATTTTTCAGCACATGTAATAAACTGGCTTCCTGTGTCAGCAATAAGAAATGGTCAATTCGGATGCCTGGGTGAAGGATGACCTAAGGAATGTGCATTAGGGTTTTGATATTGCATTGAAGAGACGGCATATTCATCAGCTGTATGATAATTTATGTTGAGCTTTACAAAGGGATATGCACATTTCTCTACGCTTTTTTTTCCTTCACCTCGCATTTGCCGCTAATTGAAGCGCCGCAATGGCTGGAGATCATATCGAACATATAAAATTGAAATGATAGCGAATGAAAGAGACAGAAGTTACCTGGGATAAGAACGAGAGGATGAAGAATGGCGATTGTGCTTCAATTATGAATAAACAGGGAAAGAAATTGAAATTGGTGCACGAAAGCGCAGGAGTAGAGGGAAAGTGCGTCTCTTTCTGATTTCATCATTTGATTGGCATTTCCATTCTTCCCGGGAATTTCTAACGGGAATTTAGCGATGTCACTAACAGATTTTTTGGCCGTTTCCTTTATTTTGACGAACTATATGTGTGAACAGTAACTTTCTTTCTATTTGTTTTCTTCGCTCCCTGTTTTCCCTTTTCTTGTCGGCATTTGTGTGCGGCTTGGGGACATGCTGGAGGCAGCACCAGCTCTATCCGCGGAGGTTCACCGGAGATGCCCGAATTTGCTCGCTCTTTGCCGGCGCCGATTGCAGGTTTGTCATCCCCTGTTCAACATGGCGTTGCTCTGCCTCAGTCTGGAGGCGATAGATCTTGGAAGGACAATAGACTCGGATCGCCTCTGGCTCGAACCTAGCCTGTCGACGGAAAGGTCTCGGTTAATTTCAACGAGGGGCCCGATAGGATCAAAACGCCAATTATCTAATCAGCCTGGAAGAGAAACATCATCTTCAGACCCATAGAAGTTTTGAAGATCCAGGGAACGGGTTCTTCCTGCTCAAACTCAAAGATGATGGGTGTTCGGTGACTATCTAGCTGTGCGCCCATGGTGTTCTACCTTCAACCCGCTAATTGACAAGATCATCACTACGCCAGTTTGGATTCGTTTTCTAAATCTACCAATGCTTTTCTATGAAGAAAACACACTGTTGCACATTGCTTCCGGAGTTGGCGAACCCTGAAAGTGGATACGAGAACCCTGTTCACAAATAGAGGCATCGCCCATGTGTGTTCTCTTGGACCTTTTGCAACCCATGCCTGGCTCAATCGAAGTCGAAGGATGCTCCTATTGCCTGGAATTCGAGAACCTACATACTACCGGTTAGTTAATTAATAGGAACTTTAAGTATGTGCAGTGTTCAGTGCTAATTGAAGGTAGCTTAAAGCTCGTTCAAGTGATTTGGAGGTCGTTTAATCAATTAAGAGCTAATTCAGTTCAGCGAGAGTTCAGCGAGACTAAGGGAACTGAAGATGTTGAACTGACCAGAGAATGTCTGGAAAGATAATCCAGAAGTAAACCAGAAGCGCGTATAATTGAAGCAACTAGTTTAGCACGTGTTTAAATGCTTTTCTTGGCGATGCAAGTGGCACGACGTGAGAAGCGTTGTGGACCGTACGCTTGACAGAGTAGGTTGCTGGTTGAACGCGGACTCCAATTCAGTTAATGAGCTGGTTGACGTTTCAAGGAGAGATTGGACGCAACGAGGCGAGCTGAATGACCAAAAGATTCTTTTCTTGAGGACCAATGGGGTTTAAGACACGGTTGGAAATCTTGTAGCTTACTAGCTAACTTATTCTATATATAGCTTAAGTAGTAGCTTGTATATAGAGTGATCGAAAGTTGTAATTCTAAACTATGTGTGTGAAGCTCGTTTATTGTGAGAGACAAAAAGAGAGAGAGCGAACTTTTTGTAAACACAAATCTAGAGTTTTTCAATATAAGTCAGAGAGAATTACAGTGAAGTTTTCTTGAATCGATACTCAATTAAGCTTCTCTCTTCCGCACCTGTTACAAGTTCTAAGTTTCAATACTTGACTTGTGGAGAAGCTCGATCGATCCAACAATTGGTATCAGAGCTTGGAACTTCGATCAAGAACTCAGGTTTTCTCTTCGATTTCTGCTTCAATCTCTTTTGTTCAAGATTCCCAACCCTCTCTCTCCTCTCGATCCTCCATTCGCAAGAATCTACACTATCCCTGGAGAAAAGGAATCAAACCAGCACCTTCTTGGGATCTCGCTCAACAAACCTCACCTCCTGATCGAGGGCGAGCTTGAGTGGTGGGTCACCATGACAAGGAACTATATCCAACAAACTGATTACCAGTGCTGGAAAATCATTGAGAAAGGTGACGAGAAGGTGGAGGTTGCAACTGACGCTAAGTCATGGGGTCCAATAGAATATGCTCTAATGGAGAAGAATGCCAAGGCTCGTCAGCTAATCTTGAATTCTTTCCAGAGAAAAGATATGGACAAGATTATAAGCATTCCAACAACTAAGGAAATGTGGAAAGCAGTGGTGGATATGCACCAAGGGAGCGATGACATGAGAAACAATCACAAATTCGACCTTCAGCGTGAATTTCACTCATTTAAAATGAAGTAATCTGAGAGTGTTTCAAGTTACCACTCTAGATTTCAAGTTTTGGCTGACAAGATGAGTGCTGCTGGAATCGAGACGGAATCTTGGGCGCTATCACTAGCATTCATTCATGGAGTAAGTTCAAGATTCGACACTACAAGAAAGATCATGCTAATGACAGAAGCCACGAAGGAACTTCCCGTCTCAGTGCTCGCTGGGAAGTTTCGTGTTCAAGAGATCAAAGATGATGAACAGGCACACTCTCTGAAAGAATCAAGAGGTACCGCTCTCAAGCTTACCAAGGTTCTCGCGCAGCTGGAAAGCGAGACTTCCTTAGATGAGAGCGAGGATGCTGAAGTGGTTCTAATGACTAAGATGGTCAAGAAATTCTTGAAGAACAAGGGCAATTTCAAGAAAGAACAGAACACCAAGCAAGACCTTTCAAATGTGACCTGTTACAACTGCCAACAAAAGGGTCATCTGGCGAAAACGTGCACCAATACAAAGGTCGCTTCAAGCGCAAGAACAAGCGAGCCCAAGAAATCCTTCTTCACCACTTGGGGCGATTTTGATGATGAACTGGATCTTGGTGAGGATAAGCAAGGGCGCTGCTTAATGGCCCAGGAGGAATATGACGATGATTTACCCATTCAGGTATCCTCCATCAAACTGAACTTGTTACCTAAAGAAGAGCTCATAAATCTATGTCAAGGTTTAATAGAGGACAACGATCTCTTGATGAGCCAAAACAGTGAATACACTGATGAGATCAGTGTCCTTAAGACTGAGATGCTTGAGATGTATAAAAGGTTGAAAGGTGAAACAGTTGTCGTTACAAAGTTTTGCGAGCTTTGTAAAGGCAAAAGTAGCACCCTTCCCAAAAACTCAAAACATTTCAGTCAAACTTGACTCAATTATGAACAAGCTTGACAAGCTAAACCAATCTATTGATGCAAAGATTGTAAATCAAACAGTCTTTGTACGCTCTAGACCTGGTTTAGGCTACACATCAGAGCTACCTCCATCTAACTACCTCCATCTAACTCTCAAGATATTCAAACTACTCTTTCTATGATTACCAAGATTCAAAATCTTTCACAAGAACTATAATCTTGCAAGAGTAAGAATAATTATCTTGAAAGTAAGATGCGAGCCCTTGAAGTCAACCCCAAGGACAATAAAATATGGTACCATGGGAAAAAGGCTCACAAGCTCTATGTCAAGAAGGCTCAATCCAAGCCACAACAAGTGAAGCTTGAAAAGAAAGCACCCTTCTGTCCAGGAAAGGGCAAGTATGGCTATGTGCGCGACAATCTTTATTGCACGCACTGTGGTAAAAACGGCCATAGGGTGCATGAGTGTGACTCTAAAAGGGCGCTTAGAGAGAGATCACGCGCCAGATACAAATACTAAGCCCAACCAGGTTATAGATTTAAGTGACACCTCCTACTATGAACCCATAGCACGTAAAGATAAAGTAAAACTTAAACAAGGTGTATCTAGGGTCGCTTCCACTAATCCACCCATGAAGCCTAGGCTTCGATGGGTTCCCAAAATCTGATTTATCTTGATTGCAGGTTGAAACAGAGAGCAAGTGGTACATTGATAGTGGGTGTTTCTTGTCACATGATGGGGAACCCATATTTTCTGCTCTCGTTTCAATCGAGCGAAGGAGGTAGCATCTCCTTCAGGGACAAAAAGCAAGGCCGCATCAAAGCCACAAGCAGTGTCCATCTCACTTCAAACATACAAATTTGTAATGTGAGCCTGGTGGACAACCTTAAATTCAACCTCCTGAGTGTAGCCCAAATCTGTGACCAAGGACGAAACGAGGTTACTTTCACCACCCCAGAATGCTTGATTAAAGATTTGTCCAAGGAGGTAATAATGAAGGGTAAGAGGATTGATAACACTTATCTATTTGATCATCCTTTTATACCTTCCAAGCATCTGTGCCTAGCGACCTTGCAAGAGCAATCAAACTTATGGAACCAGAGGCTAGGACATGCAAGCCTCCATCTCCTTCACAAGATACATGCAAAGGAGTTAGTCAGAGGCTTACCTGAAATCAAGCCAGATACAATGAACCATTGTTCAGAATGCGCGCGTGCAAAGCTCACAATAAAACCTTTAGCCCCTACCAAGAAGGTGGTCACCTCTAAGCGACCTCTGGAGTTGCTACATATGGACCTCTGTGGCCCTATACGTCTACAAAGTATTGGAGGTAAAAGGTATATCTATGTGATGGTTGATGATTATTCTCATTTCACATGGACGCTTTTCCTTAGGACTAAGGATGAGGCTTTTGAAGAATTTTCGTCCTTAGTCTTACTTCTTGAAAAGCAACTTGGAGTCTCCCTCAGCTCTATTTGCTCAGATCATGGGCTAGAGTTTGAGAATGGACAGTTCCTAACATTTTGCAGGGAACGTGGAATTCATCATAACTTCTCAGCGCCAAGAACTCTACAACAAAACTGTGTAGTAGAACACAAGAATAGGACGCTTGAGGAGATGGCTCGCACCATGCTCCTGGGAAGCACCCTTCCTAAGCATTACTGGGCACAAGCAGTTAGCACAACGTGCTACATTATGAATTGAGCTATGCTAAGACCAATCCTAGACAAGACTCCCTATGAGCTCATCAAAGGGAAGACCCCTAATCTATCTCATCTTCGTGTATTTGGTTGTAAATGCTATGTTCATAACAATGGTAAGGATGGTCTAGGAAAATTTGATGCTAGAAATGATGAAGCTATATTTCTTGGATACTCTCCCTCTAGTAAAGCTTAAAGGGTGCTCAACAAAAGGACAAGGAAGGTAGAAGAGAGTATACACGTCTCCTTTGACGAGAGACCTATTCCAGAGGAAGCTGCTCAAGACACTGCAAATGATGTTGAGACGTTTCATCAGCTTCTTCCTACGAGACTGATAGCCATGATGACGAGGCACCCACGCACGCTCCAATCCAATACCTCATCACCATTCTTCATCAGCTTCTTCCTACGAGACTGATAGCCATGATGACGAGGCACCCACACACGCTCCAGCAATTGCAGACGCACAAGACGATGGCCACGACTCCGACTCAGCACAGGAGGACGCTCCAGATCCAGAGGAGCAACCTGAAGCAGAACCATCCAGAACTGAAGCTCCAAGTCAAGTTGCAGAGGTGGCGGATTCTCCCATCGCTAGCTCAAGCTCTTTACCAGCTCCAACGACCTCGTTCACCTTCATAGCTCCCCCTACAGCAACATCCCCGAGATCCAAGCGAGGCCCAAGGAGACCGACGAAGTACAAGGGAAGGCCTCCTAAAGCTCCAACGACCTCGGCAACTGCTTCAGCGACCTTCCTTCAAGACGTTGCAACAACGTCAACAAATTCAATGACTTCAGCGACCATCTCTCCTGCTTCAGCTACCCCCTCCTCGTCTTCAGCAAACCCTCCATCGATCTCCTCTACTCCTTCTGTCTCAGCTTCCCTCGACCTTATTTCAGAAGTTGTGACAATGAACACCAGAAGTTATCAGCAAAAGATTTCTCACAAGCCAGATCAAATCCTCACTCCTTTTTCAGATAGAGTATCCACGCGCTCACAGCTCAACAACCTTGCAACCTTTCACTCCTTCGTTTCTCTCATTGAGCCTAAGAATATCAAGGAATCTCTCCTCGACCCGGACTGGATTGTGGCTATGCAGGAGGAGCTCCAGGAGTTTGAACGCCACAAGGTTTGGAGGCTCGTTCCAAGGCCCCCTAACAAGTCCATCATTGGGACACGTTGGGTGTTTAGGAATAAGCTTGATGACTCAGGGAACATCGTGAGGAATAAAGAGCGACTAGTGGCACAAGGATACATCCAACAAGAGGGAATAGATTACGACGAGACCTACGCCCCAGTAGCTCGCTTGGAAGCTATTCGGCTCTTGATTGCTTTCGCGGCCCTGAAGAATTTTAAACTCTATCAAATGGATGTGAAGACAACCTTATTAAATGGTAGATTGAACGAAGAAGTTTATGTCAAGCAACCCCCTGGCTTCAAGGATCAAGCTCACCCAGATCACGTCTTCTTTCTAGACAAAGCCCTCTATGGCTTGAAGCAGGCCCCACGAGCGTGGTATGGTTGCTTGTCAGACTTTCTCATCAAGTACAACTATAAAAGGGGAGATGTGGACAAGACTCTCTTTATAAGGGAGCTTAAGGGCGACCTTATCATCGTACAGGTCTATGTTGATGATATCATCTTCGGCTCCACCAATGAAGACCTTGTGTGTGATTTTAAAGAGACCATGAGCTTCAAATTTAATATGAGCATGATTGGTGAGCTAACTTACTTTATAGGCTTGCAAGTTGTTCAGAAGCAAGATGGAATTCAAATTCATCAACAGAAGTATTTGAGGGAGATCTTGAAGAAATTTTCCATGGACTCAAGCAAGCCTTTTCCCACACCCATCTCCACAACGACCAAGTTAGATGCCGACATCAGTGGAGAGAAAGTGGATGAGACCACTTACCGGGGAATGGTAGGCTCGCTAATGTATCTCACTGCTTCATGATCTGATATTGTCTTCGCAGTTAGTCTTTACGCGAGAGCTCAGAGCGACCCTCGAGCAAGCTACCTACAGAACATCAAGCGAATCATGCATTACTTGAAGGGATCTGATCATCTCTGTCTTTGGTATCCTAAGGGATGTTCCATATCGCTTGTAGGTTACACCGATGCAGACTACGCAAGCTACTTAGTGGATTGCAAGAGTACTTCAGGGATGGATCTGTTCCTAGGCCCCTCCCTCGTCTCTTGGGGTTAAAGGAAGTAGAATTGTACAACGACCTCTACAACGGAAGCTGAGTATATTGCAGCTGCCATGTGCGCTTCCCAAGTAGTGTAGCTCAAGCAACATCTTGTAGACTTTGGAGTCAAGCTGGGGACTATCGAGTTTTTCTGCGACAATACAAGCGCCATCAATTTGTCTGAGAAACTTGTACATCACGCGAGGACCAAGCACATAGATGTTCGACATCATTTTCTCAGGGACCATGTAGAGAAGAAAAATATTAAGCTTACCTTTTGCAGAATGGAGGAACAAGTAGCTGAAATTTTCACTAAGCCACTCAACAGGTTGCCTTTTTTTGGTCTGAGATTATTACTGGGAATGCTTCCCATTGACTGAGGTAACAAGGTAAGCACGATAAGTTCTCCTTAAATTGGATAAATTATGCATATTAGTACTTCAATGGGGAACTTAGGAATAAGGATTAGTACTTTCTTCTGAGCATGTATCATTCACTCCAAAAGGGTCATAACAAGCATGATTACATTTGATCTCTCTTCATGATTATGTGTTCATCTATTTGCATGCTTATTCATATTCAACCCCTAGTAAGAACATGATGATCGCTTCTAGCTTATAACTAAGCCAAAACGAGAAATGATGCATGCTTATGCTTCCCTCCATAAATCCCTCTCCTCTATAACGCTCCTAACCCAGTTAGCTACATTTGGAAGTATTCATGAGTGAAAATTTTTTTTAAGCTTACCCATGTGTGACTATGTGAGTTCTATATTCTTTTGTCCCTATGTGCAATACATGATATGTTCTTTGTACATTCTATGTTTCCTTTGTGTGATATTTTTTGTGTACAAGTTTGTCATATTGTTACCACAGACTACATTGTTTAGAATCCACACTATTCATCTCTTCTTTCTTAAGTCAGATTTCTTCTTCCTTGGGTAAGACTGAGACTGGTAAGAAAGGTAGCTGGTACGTGTCGCTTGAAAAGGGTGCTCTAGTACACGTGGAAGTTCAGGGGTTCACACGTCATTTTTAGTTCAAGCCGTGTGTTCATTCAGTGACCGTTGCACTTCTAGCCGTTGGTGCATGTACAAGTTCGCTGAATTGCCAAGAATGCGTCATAACTAGCCGTTTGAAGATAAATCGAGCCATTGAGATTTTGTGACCGTTGGGATTTTCGACCATTTTGAGTACACTGATTTCTGAGCGAGATTATAAATAGGTAATTGGTTCCATTCCTATACACCTTTACCTACTCTCATACTCTCTCACCTCTCTCATTCATACTCTCTCACGATCTCATTCCCATACTTCTTTCCCACTCATTACTCACTTCATCACTACCATGGCTTCATCCGACTCTACACATGATGCTTTCCTATCCAAGATTAACCCAAAAGAGCAAGAAGCATACCTTAAATTCCTTGCTTTTCAACAAGCCAGATCTTACCAAACACAGACCACTCAAACACCACCGCAACCAACCCAATCACCACAGTTACAGACTCCTCAAACTCAGCCTACTTAGGACAAGTCGTCCCAGGCACTCTCCGAGGAGAAGAACTTTGAAGAACAAGCAAAGTCCAGATCACAGACTCCGCCTCCAGCACGCTCAGCAGTTCCCAGAACTGAGTTACTGGTTCTTGATGATTCTCCAGTCAAGCGTACTAAAAGCAAGACCGCTGTGTCAGGTTCTGAAGAGTCCAGCCCCCATCAAATGGGTAAGGCGATTGTTGTACATTAGAATCCGCTTGAGGACATTGAGTTTGAGACTCTAGCACATCATATCAAGTCCACTCCTTTTCTACAGCCTGGTGAGTTCACCAGTTCATCCAAGAAGAAAAGATCTTACTATTTCATCTCCAGCGATCCCAAGAACAATGATTCTGAAGATGATGAGGATGCTAATGACGAAGAAGAAGAAGAGGAGATTATTCTGAAGAAGTTTGTACCAGTGGTATCTTCAAAGAAGAGCAAAGCAAAACGCCAGAAAAGGTTAGCCAGCAGCACTATCTCTCAGCTCCCTTATATACCACTTCCGCGACCCTCTATAGCAGCAGGGATTGCAAAGAGAAGCTTGCTTTCACCAGTGATTACAGCTCCAGAGACGTGGACAAAGTTGAAGGAGAATTTTGATCTTGAAGAGGCGATGACGATGCTAAATCTTCAAGGCTGGGATACTTTAGAAGTTGCTCCAACCCGTGCCAATCCAGAAATGACAAAGGCATTCTATTCAAACTTGAAGCCCTATGAGCCAGTGGACGCTAATCACTCAAGCGAGATGGTGGTCCTAACCTGGAACAAGAAGCCCATTTTTATTCTAGTTCAAGAGTTTGCAGATGCGATAGGAATGCAAACTGGGCAAGGGAACTTCAACTTTGTTGCAAAGAAGAATTGGCCAAGGGGTGCTAGCAAGATCAAGCAAGTCTTATTCGGCGAGTATGTAAACAAAAAAGAGCTTAAGGTGGATTTTCTCTCTTATCCTCTTCGTGTGGTTCATTATATAATAGTCAGGAATATCATGTCTCGCAAGGACAAGCGAGATGTTGTCACCATTGCTGATGGGGTGCTTCTGCACAAATGTCTAAAGCGTGAGTTAATAGACACACCTCAGATAATGTACACTCACATGTACACGTCAATGGCGAACACGAAGGCTGATATCCCATTCCCGCACATTATCAAGAATTAATGAAGAAGCACAAGATCTACATCTCAGAGAATGAAGAGCACTTTGATGAGGTTCTAAGTGAGAAAGCACTAGAAGACCTGGAAGATGTAGACGAATCAGATCAGCCTGAGGTCAAGCACCTCCCAAGATCAAGCTTCAACAGTTTGAAGAGCCAGCTTTAAGTACCAAGTCAAGTGTTGCTAACTTCGGGGTTATACAAGCACTGGAAAGAATTGAGAAAGCAGTTTGAGACAGCTCCCGTGAACAGTCAGAAAAGCTCTCTTTGATTGCTTATTAGCTTACTCAGATAGCAAAAGTTGCCAGCGAGATGCTACAAGTTGAGAAGAATGCCGCTGAGAAGAATGATTGATTACACCACTCAGTTCTTACCCAGTTCTCATAAGCCTTTGTCTAAGCTTGCCTAATGTTTTTGCCTTCAATGTATATTGCTCATCTATGCTAATGTGTGTTTTTTAAATGAATGCAAGTCATGCTATTAAGTTTCGCTAATTGTGATTGATTGCTTACTTGTTTTCTACGCATACTTTGACCTTACTGAAATTCATGCATGCTCTAGAGGATAGTATACTTAAGGAATTTCGAAGGTTCCCTATTTGTTTTACTTTGACTGCATTTTTGATACTGTCAAAAGGGGGAATTTTGAAGTGTGCATGTAGGCATGCTAATACATTCACCAAAGTCAAGAAGGATTCAAACCCATGTCTTGATCTCAAGAGGAATAAAAAGCGAGCTGAAGAAAGGTAAAGTGATGTGTAAGTGAAAGTTTCATCGTTCTAAAATTGTTTAAGCGAGATATTATTCAAATCTATATGCTTTCTTTGTGAATGAGACAAAATCATCAAAAAGGGGGAAATTGTTAGTTAAACTGAGGTAGCTTGACTAGTTTTCTTAGTTTTGATGATAACAAACTTAGACAATTAATTGGAACTCAAGTATGTGCAGTGTTCAATGCTAATTGAAGGTAGCTTAAAGCTCGCTCAAGTGATTTGAAGGTCGTTTAATCAATTAAGAGCTAATTCAGTTCAGCGAGAGTTCAGCGAGACGAAGGGAACTGAAGATGTTGAGCTGAACAGAGAATATATGGAAAGATAATCCAGGAGTAAATCAGAAGCGCGTATAATTGAAGCAACTAGTTTAGCACGTGTTTAAATGCTTTTCTTGGCGATGCAAGTGGCAAGACGCGAGAAGCATTGTGGACCGTACGCGTGACAGAGTAGGTTGCTGGTTGAACGCGCGCTCCAATTCTGTTAATGAGCTGGTTGACGTGTCAAGGAGAGATTGGACGCAGCGAGGCGCGCTGAACGACCGAAAGATTCTTTTCTTGAGGACCAATGGGATTTAAGACACGTTTGGAAATCATGCAACTTACTAGCTAGCTTATTGAGTTTTCTATATATAGCTTAAGTAGTAGCTTGTATAGAGAGTGATTGAAGTTGTAATTCTAAACTTTGTGCGTGAAACTCGTTTATTGTGAGAGACAAAAATAGAGAGAGTGAACTTTTTGTAAACACAAATAGAGAGTTTTTCAATACCAGTCAAAGAGAATTACAGTGAAGTGTTCATGAATCGATACTCAATTAAGCTTCTCTCTTCCACCCCTGTTACAAGTTCTAAGTTTCAATACTTGACTTGTAGAGAAGCTCGATCGATCCAACACTACCTACAACCTTTGTGGAGTCTTTGAGCATTTTAACAATGTCCACATAATGCTAACGGAGCCAGGAAAAGAGATGAAGATAGGCTAATATTAAGACAAAATCGAGAAATGGCAAGCCGATTATAATGGCGAAGCTAACATTAACAAGAGTGATTGGCACGTCCGGAGGGGGAAAAGGTGGGTGCAGAAGGAGTCAAGCCAACCGGAAAAAATAGACCTTTCGGTCTCACCTGTGTCGGAGTTCCAGCTGGATACCTCGCCGACGATGTGTACTGCCAATCTGAACGTTGATCGCAACAGATACAAGGCACTGCAAACTGTGGAGGAAGATCGAGAAGGATAAGATGTCAGTTTGGAAGGTCCGGAAGAGAAACAAGACTCATTGTCGGAAATGGAAGTTTTCTCTGCAGCTGGAGGAGACCATGGATGTGGGTAGCGGGGCACGTCACCAACACTTCCATCATGATCTTAAACCAGACTAACCCTACATTTGAGCTCATTATGATAGATCTACAGAGCCCAAAGGCGGGCAACAATTTAACATGCACTCAGGCCCAAGTTGATGCGGCCTAGATTTCACATCCAACTCTTGCCCGCCTTCCCACCTCACCCACTCTTTTGGCCCATTTACCCCCATTTTTCAAGCCCATCTTCCCACTTCACCAGAGCTTGGAGTTGGGCCTTTAAATGATGATGATCTTGGGGAAAACTCTCCTTTAACAAAAGTTGGGCCTTTAGTTGATAAGTTTAAGCTGGAAGAGATTGATCAACCTAATTCCGGCAATTCAAAACTGAAGGCTCGTGTTGCCCAAACTGGTTCAAAGAAATCTGCTTCAAAGAAATCTGCTTCTATGAAAGCCAAAAAACAGAAAACTTTCCCGGCTAGAAGGACAAGGGAGAGGAAATTCTCCAAGTAAGTAGATCGCGCGCGGCCTTTCTCCCTTTTATCCAACGATTAATTTTATCTTTTGAAATTGTCGGGGCGTTGGTAAGGCCGACTTCCCTGAGAATGCGAATTATTTGATCCATAGAAATAGTGTCGACATCTTTGCCGCTTTTGAAACTCAATTGGCTGGTCATAAGGCCTCAAGCATGTGCAATAAAATCAGAATGGGGGCCTCCTTTGTCGTTGACTCCAATGGCCGCTCGGGTGGCATCTTTCTTGCTTGGAACCTGAAATATATCTCTTAATCTATTGAACGCTCGGAGGATCGTTTTGTTCGTGCTTGCATCTCTAAGAATGGAAAATTTGTGCAATTTATTTTTTCATATGCTCCCGCTTCCGTGCATTGTAGAAGGAACTTTTGTCGTAAGATCAAAGATGAAACTGATTCGATGAATGGCCTAGTTTTCTTCGGTGGTGATCTCAATTGCATTCTTAACATCGAAGATCGTTCTGGAGGCTCGGGTGACCTTCATCCGGACTAGGGTGACTTTCAAGATCTTGTCGACAACTTGGACTTCATTGATTTTGGCTTCTCGGGTGATTCTTTTACCTGGTCTAGGGGCACTACTTCTGACGACTTTGTTGCTAAAAGACTTGATCGTGTTTTGGTTAACATTGAGGGCTTCCTTGAATGGCCTGACGCTCATGTCAAGCATATCTCCAATCTTTGATCGGATCATCATCCTCTTTTTCTCTCGCTTGACAAATTGGCTTCTAAAAAGTTGAATCCTAGACCTTTCCGGTGTGAAGTGGTTTGGCTTTCTCACCCAGACTTCCTTCCCTTCATTCATAGGTATTGGCGTCTGAACAAGTTGACCAACCTTGCTCTTAGATACCTCCACTGTAAGATTCTTTGGTGGAAGAAGAACATCTTCGACAACATGGAGGAAAGAAAAAGAAGATCATTGAAGACCTTGACAACGTTCATAGCACTATTTTCGCGAGTGATGAACTCCTTGCTAGAGAATAACAACTCCAAGAGGACCTTTCCTTCATACATCATCAAGAAGAAATTCTTTAGAAGCAAAACTCTAGGGAGGTTTGGCTTAAGGGGGAAGATAGGAACACTTCTTTCTTCCACCTCTCCACTCTTGTTCGGAGACGTAAGAACCGGGTTAAGGCTCTCAAGAACAACCATGATGCTTGGATCTCGCAACCGGACGTTCTCGAGGCACACGTGATAAATTTCTTCGAGGATATCTATTCCCTTCCCCCAGAAGAGCTCTTCCCGATCTCCACCCCGCAGAACATGTTCACGAGACTCGAGCATGAGTTCTGGGCTGATTTTGATTGGAGCTTCGAAGACAATGAGATTTTTTGTGCGGTCAAGAGTATGGGGCTTTGAAGGCACCGGGCCGTGATGGATTTCAACCGGTTTTCTACCACAAGTGTTGGGAAACAGTGGGTAAGTAGGTCATTGAGGCGGTTCACAACTTCTTGGTCTCCAAGTATCTCCCACGGGGACTCAATGACACCTTCATATCCCTCATCCCCAAGGTTAGCAATCCGCATAAGGTTTTCCTCTTTAGACCTACTAGTCTTTGCAACGTGCTTTATACAATTATAACAAAAATACTTACTAGCCATTTGCAAAGAGTTTTTCCAAAGTTGATTGGTCCTTGTCAGGGTAGCTTTCTTCCGGGTAGGCTCATCACGGAAAATATTGTCTTAGAGCAAGAGTGTGTGCATTATATGAGAAAGAAACAAGGCAATAAAGGTTGGATTCTCATGAAGATTGACCTAAAGAAAGCGTTTGACAGCCTCCGTTAAGACTTTATTGTTGACTCCTTGACTGATGCGGGGTTCCCGAGCCGTTGCGTTTTTTGGATCACTGAGTGCATCTCCTCCCCTTCCTTGAACGTGCTTTGGAACAGTGAAAAAACGAAGAACTTTAAACCTTCTAAGGACATTCGTCAAGGTGATTTTATCTCGCCCTACCTCTTTCTCCTTTGTATCGAGCCGCTTAGTCACATCATTACAGAGTCGATCAAAGGTGGTAGGTGGCTTCCGGTTTGGGCTTCTAGGGGAGGGCCCCCAATCTCTCACATCCTCTTTGTTGATGACATTCTTCTCCTTGGCGAGGATTTGGTTGGACAAGTGAGATCCAAGCTTGCCTCGACCGGTTTTTGTCAATCATCGGTTCAAAGGGTTAATAAGTCTAAGTCGAAGATCTTCATCTCCCCTACTATGGATGATAATTTGAGAGAGATTCTTAGTAGGGAAAGCAGAATTGAGGTCACTACTGACCTCGAAGTCTATCTTGGGATCCCAGTTCTTCACAAGAAAGTGTGTGGCGACACATTTGAACCCCTTCTCCAAAAGATCAACAACCGTCTTAGTGGATTGTAGGGGAATCATTTTAGCTTTCCCGAGAGAGTCACCCTTGCCATATCGGTGCTCAACTTCTTACCCATTTACACTATGTCATCTCTCTCTCTTCCGGACAAGGTGTCCAAGTGTATTGACCGGGCTACTCGTTCTTTCATTTGGAATAGTTGGGAAAATGCGAGGAAGATTCATTTGGTTAGTTAGGAGGTCGTGATCAAGGGCAAGGACGATGGTGGTCTTGGGTCAAGCAAATGAGCGAGTTCAACATGGCTCTCAACGGTAAGCTCGCTTGGCATTAGGGATGGCAACATGGCGGGTTCGGGGCGGGGACTACTATCCCCGTCCCCATCCCCATTTACAATTTCAATCCTCATCCCCGTCGGGGGCATTTTTTTTCCCATCCCCATCCCCGTCGGGTCCCCATCCCCATCGGGGATTCCCCATCCCTCGTTATCTTATTTGAATTTTCAATTTTATTTGCTATATGTGTATCTAAATATAAAAGAAACTAAATTAAACAACGAAGGTTTTTAATTCTTAATCAATTAGTAATTAAATAACCGACAAAACAAGACAATCAAATCAATTAAGACAAATGAAAAACCAAATCGACATATTAAGTCTTATGAATTAACCAACCCCCGTCGAGGATTCCCAACAGGATCGGGGACGGGACGGGGACACCATTCCCCACCCCATCCCCATCCCCATGCCCATACCGACCCCATACCCAATTTAAAATCCCCATCCCCACCCCCGTCGCGGGGATTCCCCACGGAGAAGCAGGGATCCCCGCCCCATTGCCATCCCTACTTGCCATTTTATCCATAGCAATGGTGAGTTGTGGGCGGATGTTCTTCGGGCTAAGTACATTCGGCCCAACCTTGTTGAGCATTTGGAGGTCTCCCACATGTGGAGACTATCTGGAATGGTCTGGCTAAGGTCATCGTCAATGGTTCCCGATGGCAAATTGGGAACAGTACCATGGCCCGGTTTTGGAAAGACAAATGGGCGAGTTCAACATGGGTTTCCATGGTAAGCTCGCTTGGCGTTTTATCCATAGCAATGGTGAGTTGTGGGCAGACTTTCTTCGGGCTAAGTACATTCGTACCAACCTTGTTGAGCGTTCAGAGGTCTCCCACATGTGGAGATCTATCCAGAATGGTCTTTCTAAGGTCATCGTTAATGGTTCCCGGTGGCAAATTGGGAACGGTTCCATGACCCGGTTTTGGAAAAAAGAATGGGCGTTCGGTTCTCCTCTTCTCGATGTGGAGACAAGACCGGTTCCAGATGATGAGTTGGAGCTTCTGGTGTCTATCTTCTGGTGCATGGATGGGGGTTGGCGGTGGTCAGAGTTTGCTGCTAGGCTCCCATTCCGATCACAAATGGCGGTGACTGCCATTCCGGTTCTTGACGCGCAACACAATGATGACACATTGCTTTGGGAGGCGTCATCAGATGGGGGCTTCTCGGTGACCAGCATCTACCGATCCCTCATGCAGACAGGTGAAGATTGTAACATTGATTGACGTTTTTACTCCTCCATTTGGAAAATCAAGTGTCAAGAACGGGCTCGGTTCTTCACTTGGCTCCTTTTCCCCGAGGCTATTCTTTGCAATGCAAAATTCCTTAGACGTCATATGGCCAACTCGGGAGACTGCTCGATGTACCCCGGCTCCGCGGAAACTCTTCATCATCTCCTTCAGGACTGTCCTAAGAGCTTCAAAGTTTGGGATGCCATCCATCCTCCAATGCCCATGTATGATTTTTTCTCTTCTAATTTTCCCCAATGGATTAGACTTAATTTGATGCAGGGTTTGGATGAGATGAGGGTTTGGGTGGGTGTCTTGCTACCGCACTTTGGAGCATTTGGAAGTGGAGAAACAAGAGAACTTTGAAGGACGAGGAATTCAACGACGACAAGGCCTCCTACATTTTAGCCACTGTTAGTTGAGCTTTGGTAGTCATATTAAAGCTCAATGTATTTCTCTTTGTTTTGATGATAGCAAACTAATATGTTTAATCTCTTAGTATTTTTAAGCTTCCCAGGTTATTGTTATATCTGTCTGGATGCGCTTAAGCCACTTAGAGATGCGCTTCAACTGTTCTTCAGTTGCGCTTAACACCAAGCGGAGAAAGTAAGTTTCACAAGCGGGCGTTGATAATCCCATTCAAGTCCAAAAGTGAGTTAGTCGAGCTTCTAAGGCATAGAAGATGCGCTTGAATGAAGTTGAAGAAGTGTTGACCACGAGGTTCCACTATAGCACATGGTGGACGCTGTCACAGAAGAGAACTACCGAAATGCAGGGAAGGCTGGTGAGCGGGAGAATTCAAGTTGAGTGCACAAGAGGTGAGAGAAGAGCTTGAATGTCTTTGAGATGCAATACCCAGGGATCGCCAGCGTGGAGGAAGTTAGTTAGCGCAGTGGACACGAATTGCTGATGTGGCGTGGATCAACAAGTGGAAGAACAAAACAAAATTAATCCAAGCGGTTGATTATTTCTGGAGAATTGATCAAGGCGCACGGATTGATGAGATGGCAGCTTGCTAAGTCTAAGTTTGTTACATGAAATTAAGTGTGAGTTGTATCTTAAGTTTGTGTATAAATAGTGGACTGCAGCATTCACTCCAAGGGTTACAAAGTGAGGAAATTATAGAGAAGCTAGAGAGAGCTTAAGGGTTTACTCGTTTGTAATCAGAGAGAAGTGAAGTGCCATTGTTCTAGAGCTGAACTCAGTGTTGTAGAAGAGAGTTTACGAGTGAGCTTCAAGAGTTGAAGCTAGAGTTGTAACCTTCTTCTATTAATACAAAGTAGTGGTGAGTTTTATCCCGAGTCAATTAGTGACTTAGGGTTCTCACCGTTTGGAAACTCTTTGTGTGCAAATATAGTGCGCTTTAAACACTTAAAGCGCGCTCTTATTGTTGTCTGGCCTATTCCGCGTTTAAGGACTTTAGTAAAGCAATTACTAAGTGTTCTACACAGGTCAAGCGCATCTCCAAGTATAAAAGCACAATTCTATACTTGTAAAGCGCAACTAAGGCTTAATGAACCTTAGAGACATTGAACAATAGTGGCTTAACAAACACGATTCTACAATTGGTATCAGAGCCACTGGTTAGCTATTTGCACTAATCCTTCTCTACAGGTTCAAAGGATTCTTAAGAGTTGAACAAATGGCTAGTTTCAACCTTGGTATTTCTCTCGCGAAGCCCCACGTACTCGTTGAAGGCGAACTTGAATGGTGGATTACGATGACTAAGAACTATATCCAGCAAACGGACTATCAATGCTGGAAGATCATCGAAAAAGGCGATGAGAAGATTGCTAAGAAAGATGACTCCAAATGGGAAGCCAAGGAGTACTAACTAATGGAGAAAAACGCCAAAGCGCGTCAGCTCATCCTCAATGCGCTTTCTAGGAAAGACATTGATAAGGTAATGTCACTCCCCACTGCCAAAGAGATGTGGACAGCCATCATAAACATGCATTCAGGTAGTGAGGACATGAAGGAAAACCGTCTATTTGAGCTTAACCGTGAATTTTGCTCCATTAAAATGGATGAAAACGAGCTCGTATCTAATTATCATTCTTGATGTCAAATCTTATATGACAAAATGCTTTCTGCTGGAATGGAAAAAGAAAGCATGGGAGTATTCTATGGCATTCATCCATGGGTGAATTCCAAGTATGCAACTCTCAAGCAAATTCTTCTCCAATTTAAGGAGACTCGAGAATTGCCTATCTCTTCTCCAATCTATGGAGACTCGAGAATTGCCTATCAGAGTTATAAAAATCAGAAACATACTTCATTACCATGAATTGATAATGATGTATGTTTCTGATTTTTATAACTCTGATAGCTTCGCTGACTTGACTCTTTGATACTTAAGTTGATTTTTATTCGCTATACATGCTAGTTTGATTTCTTAGCTAGAAAGCGCAACCTCCTATCTTTCTTACTGTATGATTGAGCTTGAGTTTTTCGATGATGTCAAAAGGGGAAGAAAACAGGTGTACAGATCCTTCTTTGATTAAGGGGGAAGTTTAAGACCGTTCTTGAACTCAGGGGGAATTTGAAACTGTAAGTTAAGTACTTGGTAAGGTACTTCGAACTAGTTCCGAATCTGAATACTTGATTAACTTGTTGTTTATTGACTCCATTTTAATCATTACAGAAAGTATTTGAGCTTACCTGTTAACAATTTGTTATCATCAAAAAGGGGGAAATTGTTAGTTGAGCTTTGGTAGTCATATTAAAGCTCAATGTATTTCTCTTTGTTTTGATGATAACAAATTAATATGTTTAATCTCTTAGTGTTTTTAAGCTTCCCAGGTTATTGTTATATCTGTCTGGATGCGCTTAAGCCACTTAGAGATGCGCTTCAACTGTTCTCAGTTGCGCTTAACACCAAGCGGAGAAAGTAAGTTTCGCAAGCGGTGTTGAATAATCCCATTCAAGTCCAGAAGTGAGTTTAGTCGAGCTTCTAAGGCATAGAAGATGCGTTTGAATGAAGTTGAAGAAGTGTTGACCACGAGGTTCCACTATAGAACAGGGTGGACGCTGCCGCAGAAGAGAACTAATGAAATGTAGGGAAGGCTGGTGAGCGGGAGAATTCAAGTTGAGTGCACAAGAGGTGAGAGAAGAGCTTGAATGTCTTTGAGACGCAATACCCAGGGATCGTCAGCGTGGAGGAAGTTAGTTAGCACAGTGTACATGGATCGCTGATGTGGCGTGGATCAACAAGTGGAAGAACAAAACAAAACAAAATTAATCCAAGCGGTTGATTATTTCTGGAGAATTGATCAAGGCGCACGGATTGATGAGGTGGCAGCTTGCTAAGTCTAAGTTTGTTACACGAAATTAAGTGTGAGTTGTATCTTAAGTTTGTGTATAAATAGTGGATTGTAGTATTCACTCTAAGGGTTACAAAGTGAGGAAATTATAGAGAAGCTAGAGAGAGCTTAAGGGTTTACTCGTTTGTAATCAGAGAGAAGTGAAGTGCCATTGTTCTAGAGCTGAACTCAGTGTTGTAGAAGAGAGTTTACGAGTGAGCTTCAAGAGTTGAAGCTAGAGTTGTAACCTTCTTCTATTAATACAAAGTAGTGGTGAGTTTTATCCCGAGTCAATTAGTGACTTAGGGTTCTCACCGTTTGGAAACTCTTTGTGTGCAAATATAGTGCGCTTTAAACACTTAAAGCGCTCTCTTATTGTTGTCTGGCCTATTCCGCATTTAAGGACTTTAGTAAATCAATTACTAAGTGTTCTACACAGGTCAAGCGCATCTCCAAGTATAAAAGCGCAATTCTATACTTGTAAAGCGCAACTAAGGCTTAATGAACCTTAGAGACATTGAACAATAGTGGCTTAACAAACACGGTTCTACAGCCACAAACCAAGAATATCGTACGACTGTCTTTGATAGGGTGTTCTTCAACAACCGTGCGAAGCAAGAAGTCATGGTCTCTTGGGAGAAGCCGGATGTTGGTTGGGTCAAACTTAACACCGATGGGGCAGTGCTCAATGGGCGGGCAGTCGTGGGAGGTGTCCTACGGGACTATCGTGGTGCTTGGATTGGTGGCTTCCTTCACAACATCGGATTTTTCTCAGTTCCAGCTGCGGAGCTCTTGGAGGTTATCTCAGGCCTTAGGTTAGATTGGTCTTTGGGGATCGGGAGGGTTTATGTGGAAACAGATCCGGCCTTGGTCGAACTGTTTCTGGGTGAACTTATAGATCGATTTCATCCCCTTTCCAGACTTGTGTCTTTGGCATAAGACTTATTGCGTAGGAACTGGCATTGCCATGTCCGACATGTGTACAGGGAAGCTAACCGAGTTGTGGACTCATTAGCTTCTCTTGCACTCCATGTTAGTTTAGGTGTCTCTTTTTTGGAATCTCCCCCTTCTGGGACTTTGAATGTTTTGTTTGAGGACGCTGAGGGACGGGCTACACCTCGCTTTATCTTGTTATAGCCCAATTTACTTTTCTAATTTTAATACGTAAGGAGACGCCGATTCTCTTTTAATAAAAAACCTATCAAGAATATGAATACCACTTTAAATAGAAATAAGAAAGAGTATGAATGAAAAAATAATCGAAATTGAAAAATTGAGTGACTTCTGTGGAAAACTCTTTCTTATACCTTGTTTTTAATCTTGATAAGATAACGTTATCTATGAGGATTGTTTGATACATAAATCTCATCAATTTGCAACGAAACACATGTTTTGAGCAACCTCATGGATGTACTCTGATACTTGTAAGGATAGTGCACTTAGTGTGCAATAGGATCTCTAGAGGCATCCATCATTGTGCAACCCTCATGTACTTTAAATCGAGACATATTGAGCCGAACACACAAATTAATGATTCAGTGTCCGAACACTCCAGATGAACCTTCTCAAGAGACCTTGTATCCGCTCCAGGATTGTATCTACATGGAAACAAATCATAGAGATAAGTTCTATGTCTACTCTTGATTGGTATTATACTCTTAATTCTCTTTCAGTTTACTGCTACTATAGATTGTGACTAATCATGAGATCTCAAACGTTGGAGAGTGAGATCAAACCTTGTCAAATATTTCACATTTTACACCTGAAACACAATTTATACATGATCCTCTCTCTCTATTTTTTTAAATTCAATTTGTTGATTTGATTTTTACTTATAATAGTTTTATATTTTGATTCAATTACTCTTATAAGATTTACATATTTGATAGGCGTGATGGGAACCAATAGTGTTTACCTGAGGATTATGAATTGATATATTTTTTCTTTTTATTTTATATATGTGATACGCATATAAAGCATGTTACAATATTTAAAATATCGAGCTTAGTTTTTTATAACAATAAACTGTATTTGAGTAAAATTTTATGTGTATAGGACCCATAAAAAAATTCTCCCTAAGGCTCGTTAAACCTTTGGACTGGAATTGATGGTGAGTCAAGTAATGAGGGGTAACTTTTTATAATTAGTGAGATATGTAAGGGGAAATTGGGTATGGTTATAATTTAATGAGTCATCTCAAACTAACACTCATTTTAGAATGAGACAGAATCCCCAGTCTCAATAACTCAATTCATTTTAAAAAAGAGTCAATTTTAGTTCCAATACATATCAGAAAGTTCTAGAGAGAGATGCTCTGGCTTCTCTCTTAGGGTTTGGCTTGGGGTATGCTTCCGGCTGGTGTGGCGGGTGTGACAGCTATTTTTCGGGTAGAGCTATACATAGGGGTGGGGGATGTCTTTGATGGTGGTTTCGATGATCCACTCCTCTTATCTCAAGTTCATGTGTTTAGTTATGTCAATCTTTCCTCTTTGTTCCATTTAATTCCTTCTCCACCTTTTCATTATAGTTGGTTTGCTGCCTTCAATTATGAGGTTGGCCTCCTTTTGGCCCCTCCTTCAAGTCATCCTTTATATTTCTATCCATCTTCAACAAACATTTATTGTCCTTCGCTTGCTGTTTTCCGTGAAGAGCTCTTTGACGGAGAGCTCCTGCTTTTTTGGTTTGTGAGGTGGAATTTTTCGTCTTCTCCAGCATTGGACCTCAAATGCATGCATCTCTTTGGTTGAAACCTTTTTATCTTTGGCCACATAGCATACCTATTGTATACGCAAAGTCTTAATTTTTATTTCCCTTTTACATGTATTTTTATGCTTTTTTCCCGTTGCAACAACCATTTGTTTCGTTGTCAGTTTTCCAAGAAACACGCTTAGGCGGCACCTAGGTGACAGTTTTTCAGCTAGGCGTTGGAAAAAAATTGTTCGCCCAGGCTTGTTTTTTAGAACATTGAATGGAACAAAGGATGATGTAGATGGAGATAATGATGAGTTTGAGTTTGATGAGTAAGACATGGAGGAAGAAGTTAATGTTCAAGTTGAGGAGGATAATGAGAATGAAGAGATGGAGGATTAGAATATATTTCTATTTTATTAAGTTGAAATCTGCTTTGAAAACTGTAGGATTTATGCATGATAACTTGCATTTAGGATAGTTTAGTACATGTTTATTTATCCTCATTATATTTTCGTTAATTTTATTTTTTCTTCATTGGGATTTCTAGTGTTCGGAGTCTAGCCATGCATTGTGTGATTTCAGGATATATTGGAGGCTTTTTTATGATCATGGACTAAATCTTGGGGATGCTCATGTCGAAGGCTTTGATGTGCAGTACCGGGGTCGAGAAATGCAGCGAATAAGAAGGAGGAAGTGAAGCCAACCAAGCACAACTCGACCAAATGAGTACGAGACTTGGCCAAGTTGTGGCCCGAGTCCTGTTCCGAAATGCTAATGCGACGTAACTTGGTCGGAGACTCGGTCGAGTTAGGGACCGAGTCGGGCCAAAAATCCTTCTTAACCTAGCTATAAATAGGAAAATACTTTTGACTGTTGAACTCTAGACTTTTGTGGGGATTGGTGAACATTTTGGAGACCTAAAACCCCTAAGAGAAAGCTTGTGGATTGGATAACTTGGATTTGGATTGAAGTTGAATGGTATGTTGTTTATTGCAATGAATTTGATTTCTTCCTTCTCCATGTCTAGCTAAGCTTCCATTTCTGTCGTTGGGTGAACCCTATGATGTAGTAGATGAGTTTGTATGGCGATATTTTGTTGTTTGGTCATTTGAATGAAGTTTGATTCTCATCTAGGATGCGTAATGCACTAATACAATTGTAACAGGGAAGTCTATTATCATTTCATTGAGTTTATGATATTAGGGGTTGATTAATTGAGTATACCTTCGTCAATTCATGTTAGATCCCTAGGAAGAACTTAAGAATTATTTGCACGAGAGTGATTTAATTTCTCTTGTGGAATTTCAACTATCATAGTTGATCAATAATTGAATAGATTATGTGGAGAGCGATAACGGAAGTTGATTTGTTTGTCATTTGATCTCTAAGAAGCATAAAGGGTCTAGTTTATAATAGCCTTGCATGAGAGTGATTGCTAGTCGAATCTACGCACGTGCACTTATCGTTTGAGAAGAGGTAGTGCTAACATTAGATAGTTGGTCATTTGAACGATATTCAATTTGGAAGTTAACCATATATCATATTAAGCTTAATAAAACATCATAGTGGGTATCCTAACCTTGGAAGCCTTTCTCTATTGACAACTTCGTGTTACTTGTTAGTTTGAATTCAACCATAAACTATTCACACCGTTATCTTTGGCTTTGTCTATTAGTTGGCATAGCAATTGATACTATATAGTTCCTGTGTTGGACACCTTGATACTATAACCGAACTCGTTTGCTTGCGAGTGTTGGTTTTAGCCACATCAAGTTTTGGCACCGTTGTCGGGGACTATCGCTTGTATTGGTTGATTTGAGAAACCAATAGATTAAGTCTCATTTTATTTCTATTTTTGTTTCTTGTGCATTTTGTTTTAGATTTGTTTTCCTCGCTGATGCGAAGAGCTCTGAGCAGTTGTGCACTACGCGACTACAAACCTGAGCATGAGCGTGCTCTTCACAGAGGGTTAAGAGAGCAAAGAGAAACTAGAGGCCAAGCTATGGAGGAACAACAATAGTTGTTGGATTGCCAACAACAACAGTTGCAAGATTTACAACTGCAGCTAGAACAACTTCAGGTGCAAAATATTCCTCCTCAGATAGAGCATCTGACTTTGGGTGACTATGTGCTGCCTCGTCGCCAAGGACCCACATCTAGTGTGGTCTGGCCTCCAGTCGCTTCCCGTAATTTTTATCTGAAGTCATCTCTGATTAATATGGTTCAACAAAACCAGTTTGGAGGCCTTCCATCCGAGAATCCTCACCAACATCTCAACACATTTCTAGAACTTATGGATGCGGTGAAGATTCATGATGTCTCTGAGGATGTGCTTTATTTGCGTGCCTTCTCATTCTCCCTCAGATACCGTGATAAAGCATGGTTCAAGGCTTTGCCTCATGACACTATTAATACATGGTATGAGCTAGCTAAAGCATTCCTAACCAAGTATTTCCCACCAAAGAAGACTGCAGAGATGAGGAATCCGATAAGTTCATTTCAGATGAAGAATGGGGAATCTTTGTATGAAGGTTTGAGAGCGTTCTAAGGAACTTTTGTTATATTGTCCTCACCATGGACAAGACAAGTGGGGTGTTGCTTCCACCTTCTACAATGTCGTGGACAATACAATTAGGCTGCTCATTAATGTCTCATTTGGAGGTACTATCATGAAGATGCATATTGATGAAGCTTGGGAGAAGATTGAGGAGATTTTCCAGTACACTCATTGTTATAATGGTGATAGCTCTACTCCAACTTCTAAGAGAGCAGGTGGTCTCTACGAGGTTGACGATGAGATCATCCAACAAGCCAGAACGGAAGCTATGGCTCATGAGATTAAGCAGTTGAAGTTGTAGATGAGCAAGTCTCAGGGTAAATAAGAGGAAAGTTCTTCTCATATTGTCTCAAATGTGGTTTACCAATTTTATGGGGGAGGTGATCATACCATATCATCTTGCCAAATATATGCTTCACAAGACACACCCCAAGAGGAAGAGGTGAGCTACATGAACAACTTCAACAAAGGTCCCACGAATGATCCTTACTCTAACTCCTATAACCCAGGTTGGGGCAATCACAACAACCTCTCTTATGGGAACAACCAAGCACAACAGATGCCACCTCGTAGTTTTCAACCCACAACTTCTCCTTACCAAGGACAATCATCACAACTTTCCCAAAGATCCGCTTGGGAGACATCTATTGATAGCCATGCTACATCCATGAAAACTCTACCCGAGGAGGTATGTTCTCAAACAAAGAATTTGAAGATTGTAGAGCAAAAATTAGCTCAACGGGCTGCTAATGTTACAAGGCCAAGTGGTCAACTTCCTGGGCGACCTGAACTAAATCCAAGAGGCCAATTGAATGCGGTAACTCTCAGGAGTGGGAAGGAGTTGGAGGATCCCAAGCCCAAGGTGCCTCAACCTAAATATGGAGGTGATGTAGACGAGAGTGAAGATCTTTACATTCCGCCTCCTCCATTTAAGCCTCCTCTTCCATTCCCTCAAAGAAAAGCCACGGCTTAGACTGAAAAGCAATTTGGGAAGTTCCTTGATGTTTTGAAGAAGCTCTACATCAACATACCATTCACAGATGATCTTCAACAGATGCCATTTTATGTGAAGTTCTTAAAAGAGATATTGTCAAACAAGAGGAAAATCAAAGGTTGTCAACATGTGTCCCTCAATCACGATTGTAGTGCCGTTGTCCGGATCAAGTTCCCACCTAAGCTAGGCGATCACGGGAGTTTTTGTGTCCCAATTGAGATCAGAAAGTGCACTTACAATGCGTTGTGCGACTTAAGATCAAGTGTGAGCTTAATTCAATCTATCAATTTGCAAGAAGTTGGACCTTGGGGAACCTGAACCGGTGGATATGACTCTCTTCATGGCTGATAGATCCACTGTCTCTCCTACCGGTATCCTTGAGAACATTCCCATTCAGGTCGGTAAGTTCTTTGTGCCTGTTGATTTTATTGTTCTTGATATGCAAGCTGGTTTTTCCGTTCTTATTATATTTGGAAGACCCTTCTTAGCTACTCCTAGAATACTTATTGATGTGAAAGAGGGTGTTCTCTCATTTTCTATTGAGGGAGAAAATTGAATTTGGTTTCACTAATGCTATCAGGCAACCTAGGTTTGAGGATGAGTTGTGCATGTTAGATGTTGTTGACAGGAAAACTCAAGGAATGATGATGTCTATGGCTAACAGAGATCTTGTCGAGGAAATCTTGGACCAACCTGAGAGGTCAATTGACGAGCTAGAAATGGGCTTGGTTGACACATTAGAAGAGGATAATCTTGTTGTACCAAAGCTAGAACGGAAGCCTCTACCGTCTTCGTTAAGCAAAGACATAGGTTATAGAATTAATTCAAGAATTGAGATCATGTGATTCTCTATCACCATAAATCGAGCATGTTTCCGGGAAGCAAGAGTACAATATGGTCTAGTCCTTACTACTTGAATCGGGTTCTTCAAGACGGTTTTGTGGAGCTATGGTATAAGAACTGGGGTATTTGCTAGTGAGAAAGATTTGACTCAAGATCTACATGAAGTCTGATCCGATTGAGTTAGGTATCACCGACCCGCCCGATCCGAGTACATGATAATGGTGACGGTCAAGATAACGACTTTAAACAAGCACTTGGTGGGAGGCAACCCATTGCACTGTGTTTCGTGACCGTCGTCCACCAGCACCACTGTCCTCCACGATCTTCGCAAGCGTAGTTTCATCATGAATGTTCATCTTCCTTACTTTCTATGTTTTATATTGGGAAAATGTAGGTTTTAAGCTTGGGCGAGCATTTACAATTTTCATTGCATGTAGTTTCAATATTTAGTTGCATTTTTCGTTAGTTTTTCTTGTGTTTTTTTGCATTTTGGTGTTAGTTTGCATGGTAGTTGAAAGTTTCCCCGACTTGATCTTTTGTGGGTTCTTATAATGGTGCATTGACTGCAAATCTCTTTAATACGCTTTAGCTATTAATATTAGAATTGCGTTATAAGAATGATTTGATTGATCAAGCTTTTGACATTAACTGGAGCATGTGGACTTTGACTAAGATTTGTTAGGACCAATACTACATTTGTATAAGTCCTCTCATCTCATATTTTTATCATGATGTTTATATTTGCTTCCTTCTTCTTCATAATAAAAGAAAAAATGGAAAAAGGGTGGTGAGGCTCCTAGCGCAATTGTCAGAAGAGCATGAAATCTCTGTGGTATAAATGATCACTCCGGGTTCGATCCTCCATAGTAGCACAAGGAGATTCGTTAGTGGGTCTCGACCGTAAAACGGATGGATCCGACACCTCAAAAAAAGATAGTGAGTCTGGACCGTGAGACGGACAGACCTGATATTGTTTAAAAAAAGGTGAATAAGTGGAGAAGAAGAAATGAAGCAACGTATGACAACGTGGTGCTTTTTGGATTGGGTTGTGATTATTGAGTTTAATTTTGATTGTGTTGGAACTGATATTATCTTGTCATCGATTGAGAAGCATGATAGGAAGGAATTTGTCTTTGGTTTGATCTTTCGGAATTATCCATCATATGTCACTTGGATAGATACAACTTTTATATATTCTTGGATTCATTGACGTGTTCTTGCTTGGGACAAGTAAGGTTCAAGCTTTGGGGGAATTTGATAACTTGCATTTAGGATAGATTAGGACATGTTTATTTCTCCTCATTAGGTTTGTTTTACTTTTTTGTCAGTTTTATTTGTTCTTCATTGTGATTTCTAGTGTTCGGACATGCCGAGTGTAACTCAGCCGAGTTACAGGTCGAGTTGTGCCCTGAGTCCTGTTCCGAAATGCTGATGTGACGTAACTCGGCTCGAGACTCGGCCAAGTTAGGGACCAAGTCGGGCCAAAAATCCCTCTTAACCTAGCTATAAATAGGAACATACTTTTGTTGTTGAACTCTAGACTTTCGTGGGGATTGGTGAACATTTTGGAGACCTAAAAACCTAAGAGAAAGCTTGTGGGTTGGATAACTTGAATTTGGATTGAAGTTGAATCGTATGTTATTTATTGCAATGAATTTGATTTCTTCCTTCTCCATGTCTAGCTAAGCTTCCATTTCCATGGTTGGTTGAACCCTATGATGTAGTAGGTGAGTTTGTATGATGATATTTGATTGATTGGTCATTTGAATGAAGTTTAATTCTCACCTAGGATGCGTAATTCCCTAATAAAATTGTAATAGGAAAGCCTACTAACATTTCAGTCCGAGAGGAGATTATTATATTAGGGGTTGATTAATTGAGTTTACCTTGGTCAAATCATGTTAGGTCCCTAGGAAGAACTTGAGAATTATTTGCACGAGAGTGATTTAATTTCTCTTGTGGAATTTCGACTATCATAGTTGATCAATGATTGAATAGATTATGCGGAGCGCGAGAGGGTAAGTTGATTTGTTTTGTCATTTGATCTCTAAGAAGCGTAAAGGGTCTAGTTTAGAATAGCCTTGCACGAGAGTGCTTGCTAGTTGAATCTAGGCACGTGCACTTATCGTCTAAGAAGAGGTAGTGCTAACATTAGATAGTTGGTCCTTTGAACGACATTCTATTTGGACGTTAACCATATTTCATCTTAAGCTTATTAAAACATCATAATGGTGATCCTAACCTTGGAAGCCTTTCTCTATTGATAACTTCGTGTTACTAGTTAGTTTGAACTCGACCATAAAATATTCACTCCGTGATCTTTGGCTTAGTCTATTTGTTGGCATAGCAATTGATGCTACATAGTCCTTGTGTTCGACACCTTGATACTATAAACGAATTCATTCGCCTGTGAGTGTTGGTTTTATCCACATTAATGCACACTCTATACTTGAAAGTTCATGGCAATCTTGTCAATTATGCATAGGTTTGCTTGTGAGCGTGGATTAGTTTTGGCTTCAATGTGTATTAGTTTGTTTGTCAACTTAAGAACATTTATTAGTTGATGGTTTGTGAAAATCTTGTTAGTTATGAATACGGTTTCTTGTGAGTTTGCATCTATTTTGTCTTGAGTGTGCATTAGTTTGCTTGTCTTTTTGCACACATTGTATAGTATTCATGATAATTTTGTCAATTATACCAATACTTTCTTGTGAATGTAAAACAAGTTTGTCTTGAGTGTGCATAATTACCTTTTCATTAAGTATACATTAGATTGATTGTCAATTTATGCACACTTAGTAGCTTAACCGTGAATCCTTGAGAATTTTGTCAATTGAGCACATATTTTCTTCATTATAGGCTCTAGCACTATAACGAAGCATCAAGTTTGATCACTCAATCAATCAAATGATCATGCACATGCTCGACACAGAATTCAATAAACAAGAACAAAGTTAAGCCGCTAAAACTTCCAACACAAAATTCACAAGTTCATATGAACATAGAAGAAAACAACAAAGATTCTGTGAGCCATCTTATGATAGTTGGCAGTTCTCGTGGTAGCAACCAACATCGAAAAGTGAGAGATGCGAGGAGATAAATGGGAGAGGGGAAATGGTGTCTATGATTTGAGTTGCAACGAAAGTACCCAAGAGGAGAAATGAAGAGAAATGAGTAGAAAGATATGGACTCTAAGATTTAAAATAACTGATTTTATTTTCGATTCTCAGTTAATATTTCATTCTCACATGGTAATTTTTTTTATTATTTATAATTCCAAATCTCCATTATCATCAGTTGCGAATCGGATGAGGAGGACAAAATGGACATGATTATAAAAGCGATCAATCTAGATCACTAGCTCCCTTATTATTATGAACTTGGTATTGAGAATATTTTTCTTTGTTTAGTGTGAGAGTTGAGCGCATCTGAAGAGAAACAAGTCACTATTGACAACGTCAACAAGTGGCTGCTATGTACCGTATTCCATCCATTCATTATTTCTACTCATGTTTTTGT